>NW_027143831.1:0-47069 GCF_026170545.1 Melanerpes formicivorus
ATTTTACAGCAGGTTGGAGCAGCCTGTATCTCAGCACAGGAATAAGGTAGGGAAGAATTCTAAGGCTCATTTTGACTGCCTCCAGAAGTTAGATCAGATGGCAAATTGGATTTGGTGCTAGGTCTTTCCCTTTTAGGTTTTACCCCAACAATGTTTTCATTAGTTTCGCTCACTCTCGAAATCAAGCATTTTACAGCAGGTTGGAGCAGCCTGTATCTCAGCACAGGAATAAGGTAGGGAAGAATTCTAAGGCTCATTTTGACTGCCTCCAGAAGTTAGATCAGATGGCAAATTGGATTTGGTGCTAGGTCTTTCCCTTTAGGTTTTACCCCAACAATGTTTTCATTAGTTTCGCTCACTCTCGAAATCAAGCATTTTACAGCAGGTTGGAGCAGCCTGTATCTCAGCACAGGAATAAGGATAGGGAAGAATTCTAAGGCTCATTTTGACTGCCTCCAGAAGTTAGATCAAGATGGCAAATTGGATTTGGTGCTAGGTCTTTCCCTTTAGGTTTTACCCCAACAATGTTTTCATTAGTTTCGCTCACTCTCGAAATCAAGCATTTTACAGCAGGTTGGAGCAGCCTGTATCTCAGCACAGGAATAAGGTAGGGAGAAAGAATTCAAATGCTCATTTTGACTGCCTCCAGAAGTTAGATCAGATGGCAAATTGGATTTGGTGCTAGGTCCTTTCCCTTTAGGTTTTACCCCAACAATGTTTTCATTAGTTTCGCTCACTCTCGAAATCAAGCATTTTACAGCAGGTTGGAGCAGCCTGTATCTCAGCACAGGAATAAGGTAGGGAAGAATTCTAAGGCTCATTTTGACTGCCTCCAGAAGTTAGATCAGATGGCAAATTGGATTTGGTGCTAGGTCTTTCCCTTTAGGTTTTACCCCAACAATGTTTTCATTAGTTTCGCTCACTCTCGAAATCAAGCATTTTACAGCAGGTTGGAGCAGCCTGTATCTCAGCACAGGAATAAGGTAGGGAAGAATTCAAAGTGCTCATTTTGACTGCCTCCAGAAGTTAGATCAGATGGCAAATTGGATTTGGTGCTAGGTCTTTCCCTTTAGGTTTTACCCCAACAATGTTTTCATTAGTTTTCGCTCACTCTCGAAATCAAGCATTTTACAGCAGGTTGGAGCAGCCTGTATCTCAGCACAGGAATAAGGTAGGGGAAGAATTCTAAGGGCTCATTTTGACTGCCTCCAGAAGTTAGATCAGATGGCAAATTGGATTTGGTGCTAGGTCTTTCCCTTTAGGTTTTACCCCAACAATGTTTTCATTAGTTTCGCTCACTCTCGAAATCAAGCATTTTACAGCAGGTTGGAGCAGCCTGTATCTCAGCACAGGAATAAGGTAGGGAAGAATTCTAATGCTCATTTTGACTGCCTCCAGAAGTTAGATCAGATGGCAAATTGGATTTGGTGCTAGGTCTTTCCCTTTAGGTTTTACCCCAACAATGTTTTCATTAGTTTCGCTCACTCTCGAAATCAAGCATTTTTACAGCAGGTTGGAGCAGCCTGTATCTCAGCACAGGAATAAGGTAGGGAAGAATTCTAAGGCTCATTTTGACTGCCTCCAGAAGTTAGATCAGATGGCAAATTGGATTTGGTGCTAGGTCTTTCCCTTTAGGTTTTACCCCAACAATGTTTTCATTAGTTTCGCTCACTCTCGAAATCAAGCATTTTACAGCAGGTTGGAGCAGCCTGTATCTCAGCACAGGAATAAGGTAGGGAAGAATTCTAAGGCTCATTTTGACTGCCTCCAGAAGTTAGATCAGATGGCAAACTGGATTTGGTGCTAGGTCTTTCCCTTTAGGTTTTACCCCAACAATGTTTTCATTAGTTTCGCTCACTCTCGAAATCAAGCATTTTACAGCAGGTTGGAGCAGCCTGTATCTCAGCACAGGAATAAGGTAGGGAAGAATTCTAAGGCTCATTTTGACTGCCTCCAGAAGTTAGATCAGATGGCAAATTGGATTTGGTGCTAGGTCTTTCCCTTTAGGTTTTTACCCCAACAATGTTTTCATTAGTTTCGCTCACTTCTCGAAATCAAGCATTTTACAGCAGGTTGGAGCAGCCTGTATCTCAGCACAGGAATAAGGTAGGGAAGAATTCTAAGGCTCATTTTGACTGCCTCCAGAAGTTAGATCAGATGGCAAATTGGATTTGGTGCTAGGTCTTTCCCTTTAGGTTTTACCCCCAACAATGTTTTCATTAGTTTCGCTCACTCTCGAAATCAAGCATTTTACAGGCAGGTTGGAGCAGCCTGTATCTCAGCACAGGAATAAGGTAGGGAAGAATTCTAAGGCTCATTTTGACTGCCTCCAGAAGTTAGATCAGATGGCAAATTGGATTTGGTGCTAGGTCTTTCCCTTTAGGTTTTACCCCCAACAATGTTTTCATTAGTTTCGCTCACTCTCGAAATCAAGCATTTTACAGCAGGTTGGAGCAGCCTGTATCTCAGCACAGGAATAAGGTAGGGAAGAATTCTAAGGCTCATTTTGACTGCCTCCAGAAGTTAGATCAGATGGCAAATTGGATTTGGTGCTAGGTCTTTCCCTTTAGGTTTTACCCCAACAATGTTTTCATTAGTTTTCGCTCAACTCTCGAAATCAAGCATTTTACAGCAGGTTGGAGCAGCCCTGTATCTCAGCACAGGAATAAGGTAGGGAAGAATTCAAATGCTCATTTTGACTGCCTCCAGAAGTTAGATCAGATGGCAAATTGGATTTGGTGCTAGGTCTTTCCCTTTAGGTTTTACCCCAACAATGTTTTCATTAGTTTCGCTCACTCTCGAAATCAAGCATTTTACAGCAGGTTGGAGCAGCCTGTATCTCAGCACAGGAATAAGGTAGGGAAGAATTCAAATGCTCATTTTGACTGCCTCCAGAAGTTAGATCAGATGGCAAATTGGATTTGGTGCTAGGTCTTTCCCTTTAGGTTTTACCCCAACAATGTTTTCATTAGTTTCGCTCACTCTCGAAATCAAGCATTTTACAGCAGGTTGGAGCAGCCTGTATCTCAGCACAGGAATAAGGTAGGGAAGAATTCTAAGGATCATTTTGACTGCCTCCAGAAGTTAGATCAGATGGCAAATTGGATTTGGTGCTAGGTCTTTCCCTTTAGGTTTTACCCCAACAATGTTTTCATTAGTTTTCGCTCACTCTCGAAATCAAGCATTTTACAGCAGGTTGGAGCAGCCTGTATCTCAGCACAGGAATAAGGTAGGGAAGAATTCTAAGGCTCATTTTGACTGCCTCCAGAAGGTTAGATCAGATGGCAAATTGGATTTGGTGCTAGGTCTTTCCCTTTAGGTTTTACCCCAACAATGTTTTCATTAGTTTCGCTCACTCTCGAAATCAAGCATTTTACAGCAGGTTGGGAAGCAGCCTGTATCTCAGCACAGGAATAAGGTAGGGAAGAATTCTAAGGCTCATTTTGACTGCCTCCAGAAGTTAGATCAGATGGCAAATTGGATTTGGTGCTAGGTCTTTCCCTTTAGGTTTTACCCCAACAATGTTTTCATTAGTTTCGCTCACTCTCGAAATCAAGCATTTTACAGCAGGTTGGAGCAGCCTGTATCTCAGCACAGGAATAAGGTAGGGAAGAATTCTAAGGCTCATTTTGACTGCCTCCAGAAGTTAGATCAGATGGCAAATTGGATTTGGTGCTAGGTCTTTCCCTTTAGGTTTTACCCCAACAATGTTTTCATTAGTTTCGCTCACTCTCGAAATCAAGCATTTTACAGCAGGTTGGAGCAGCCTGTATCTCAGCACAGGAATAAGGTAGGGAAGAATTCTAAGGCTCATTTTGACTGCCTCCAGAAGTTAGATCAGATGGCAAATTGGATTTGGTGCTAGGTCTTTCCCTTTAGGTTTTACCCCAACAATGTTTTCATTAGTTTCGCTCACTCTCGAAATCAAGCATTTTACAGCAGGTTGGAGCAGCCTGTATCTCAGCACAGGAATAAGGTAGGGAAGAATTCTAAGGCTCATTTTGACTGCCTCCAGAAGGTTAGATCAGATGGCAAATTGGATTTGGTGCTAGGTCTCTTTCCCTTTAGGTTTTACACCCAACAATGTTTTCATTAGTTTCGCTCACTCTCGAAATCAAGCATTTTACAGCAGGTTGGAGCAGCCTGTATCTCAGCACAGGAATAAGGTAGGGAAGAATTCTAAGGCTCATTTTGACTGCCTCCAGAAGTTAGATCAGATGGCAAATTGGATTTGGTGCTAGGTCTTTCCCTTTAGGTTTTACCCCAACAATGTTTTCATTAGTTTCGCTCACTCTCGAAATCAAGCATTTTACAGCAGGTTGGAGCAGCCTGTATCTCAGCACAGGAATAAGGTAGGGAAGAATTCTAAGGCTCATTTTGACTGCCTCCAGAAGTTAGATCAGATGGCAAATTGGATTTGGTGCTAGGTCTTTCCCTTTAGGTTTTACCCCCAACAATGTTTTCATTAGTTTCGCTCACTCTCGAAATCAAGCATTTTACAGCAGGTTGGAGCAGCCTGTATCTCAGCACAGGAATAAGGTAGGGAAGAATTCTAAGGCTCATTTTGACTGCCTCCAGAAGTTAGATCAGATGGCAAATTGGATTTGGTGCTAGGTCTTTCCCTTTAGGTTTTTACCCCAACAATGTTTTCATTAGTTTCGCTCACTCTCGAAAATCAAGCATTTTACAGCAGGTTGGAGCAGCCTGTATCTCAGCACAAGGAATAAGGTAGGGAAGAATTCTAAGGCTCATTTTGACTGCCTCCAGAAGTTAGATCAGATGGCAAATTGGATTTGGTGCTAGGTCTTTCCCTTTAGGTTTTACCCCAACAATGTTTTCATTAGTTTCGCTCACTCTCGAAATCAAGCATTTTACAGCAGGTTGGAGCAGCCTGTATCTCAGCACAGGAATAAGGTAGGGAAGAATTCTAAGGCTCATTTTGACTGCCTCCAGAAGTTAGATCAGATGGCAAATTGGATATTGGTGCTAGGTCTTTCCCTTTAGGTTTTACCCCAACAATGTTTTCATTAGTTTCGCTCACTCTCGAAATCAAGCATTTTACAGCAGGTTGGAGCAGCCTGTATCTCAGCACAGGAATAAGGTAGGGAAGAATTCAAAGGCTCATTTTGACTGCCTCCAGAAGTTAGATCAGATGGGCAAATTGGATTTGGTGCTAGGTCTTTCCCTTTAGGTTTTACCCCAACAATGTTTTCATTAGTTTCGCTCACTCTCGAAATCAAGCATTTTACAGCAGGTTGGAGCAGCCTGTATCTCAGCACAGGAATAAGGTAGGGGAAGAATTCTAAGGCTCATTTTGACTGCCTCCAGAAGTTAGATCAGATGGCAAATTGGATTTGGTGCTAGGTCTTTCCCTTTAGGTTTTACCCCAACAATGTTTTCATTAGTTTCGCTCACTCTCGAAATCAAGCATTTTTACAGCAGGTTGGAGCAGCCTGTATCTCAGCACAGGAATAAGGTAGGGAAGAATTCTAAGGCTCATTTTGACTGCCTCCAGAAGTTAGATCAGATGGCAAATTGGATTTGGTGCTAGGTCTTTCCCTTTAGTTTTACCCCAACAATGTTTTCATTAGTTTCGCTCACTCTCGAAATCAAGCATTTTACAGCAGGTTGGAGCAGCCCTGTATCTCAGCACAGGAATAAGGTAGGGAAGAATTCTAAGGCTCATTTTGACTGCCTCCAGAAGTTAGATCAGATGGCAAATTGGATTTGGTGCTAGGTCTTTCCCTTTAGGTTTTACCCCAACAATGTTTTCATTAGTTTCGCTCACTCTCGAAATCAAGCATTTTACAGCAGGTTGGAGCAGCCTGTATCTCAGCACAGGAATAAGGTAGGGAAGAATTCTAAGGCTCATTTTGACTGCCTCCAGAAGTTAGATCAGATGGCAAATTGGATTTGGTGCTAGGTCTTTCCCTTTAGGTTTTACCCCAACAATGTTTTCATTAGTTTCGCTCACTCTCGAAATCAAGCATTTTACAGCAGGTTGGAGCAGCCTGTATCTCAGCACAGGAATAAGGTAGGGAAGAATTCTAAGGCTCATTTTGACTGCCTCCAGAAGTTAGATCAGATGGTGCAAATTGGATTTGGTGCTAGGTCTTTCCCTTTAGGTTTTACCCTCAACAATGTTTTCATTAGTTTCGCTCACTCTCGAAATCAAGCATTTTACAGCAGGTTGGAGCAGCCTGTATCTCAGCACAGGAATAAGGTAGGGAAGAATTCTCTAAGGCTCATTTTGACTGCCTCCAGAAGTTAGATCAGATGGCAAATTGGATTTGGTGCTAGGTCTTTCCCTTTAGGTTTTACCCCAACAATGTTTTCATTAGTTTTCGCTCACTCTCGAAATCAAGCATTTTACAGCAGGTTGGAGCAGCCTGTATCTCAGCACAGGAATAAGGTAGGGAAGAATTCTAAGGCTCATTTTGACTGCCTCCAGAAGTTAGATCAGATGGCAAATTGGATTTGGTGCTAGGTCTTTCCCTTTAGGTTTCTACCCCAACAATGTTTTCATTAGTTTTGCTCACTCTCGAAATCAAGCATTTTACAGCAGGATGGAGCAGCCTGTATCTCAGCACAGGAATAAGGTAGGGAAGAATTCTAAGGCTCATTTTGACTGCCTCCAGAAGTTAGATCAGATGGCAAATTGGATTTGGTGCTAGGTCTTTCCCTTTAGGTTTTACCCCCAACAATGTTTTCATTAGTTTCGCTCACTCTCGAAATCAAGCATTTTACAGCAGGTTGGAGCAGCCCTGTATCTCAGCACAGGATAAGGTAGGGAAGAATTCTAAGGCTCATTTTGACTGCCTCCAGAAGTTAGATCAGATGGCAAATTGGATTTGGTGCTAGGTCTTTCCCTTTAGGTTTTACCCCAACAATGTTTTTCATTAGTTTTCGCTCACTCTCGAAATCAAGCATTTTACAGCAGGTTGGAGCAGCCTGTATCTCAGCACAGGAATAAGGTAGGGAAGAATTCTAAGGCTCATTTTGACTGCCTCCAGAAGTTAGATCAGATGGGCAAATTGGATTTGGTGCTAGGTCTTTCCCTTTAGGTTTTTACCCACACAATGTTTTCATTAGTTTCTGCTCACTCTCGAAATCAAGCATTTTACAGCAGGTTGGAGCAGCCTGTATCTCAGCACAGGAATAAGGTAGGGAAGAATTCTAAGGCTCATTTTGACTGCCTCCAGAAGTTAGATCAGATGGCAAATTGGATTTGGTGCTAGGTCTTTCCCTTTAGGTTTTACCTCAACAATGTTTTCATTAGTTTCGCTCACTCTCGAAATCAAGCATTTTACAGCAGGTTGGAGCAGCCCTGTATCTCAGCACAGGAATAAGGTAGGGAAGAATTCAAATGCTCATTTTGACTGCCTCCAGAAGTTAGATCAGATGGCAAATTGGATTTGGTGCTAGGTCTTTCCCTTTAGGTTTTACCCCAACAATGTTTTCATTAGTTTCGCTCACTCTCGAAATCAAGCATTTTACAGCAGGTTGGAAGCAGCCTGTATCTCAGCACAGGAATAAGGTAGGGAAGAATTCTAAGGCTCATTTTGACTGCCTCACAGAAGTTAGATCAGATGGCAAATTGGATTTGGTGCTAGGTCTTTCCCTTTAGGTTTTACCCCCAACAATGTTTTCATTAGTTTCGCTCACTCTCGAAATCAAGCATTTTACAAGCAGGTTGGAGCAGCCTGTATCTCAGCACAGGAATAAGGTAGGGAAGAATTCTAAGGATCATTTTGACTGCCTCCAGAAGTTAGATCAGATGGCAAATTGGATTTGGTGCTAGGTCTTTCCCTTTAGGTTTTACCCCAACAATGTTTTCATTAGTTTCGCTCACTCTCGAAATCAAGCATTTTACAGCAGGTTGGAGCAGCCTGTATCTCAGCACAGGAATAAGGTAGGGAAGAATTCTAAGGATCATTTTGACTGCCTCCAGAAGTTAGATCAGATGGCAAATTGGATTTGGTGCTAGGTCTTTCCCTTTAGGTTTTACCCCAACAATGTTTTCATTAGTTTTGCTCACTCTCGAAATCAAGCATTTTACAGCAGGATGGAGCAGCCTGTATCATCAGCACAGGAATAAGGTAGGGAAGAATTCTAAGGCTCATTTTGACTGCCTCCAGAAGTTAGATCAGATGGCAAATTGGATTTGGTGCTAGGTCTTTCCCTTTAGGTTTTACCCCAACAATGTTTTCATTAGTTTTGCTCACTCTCGAAATCAAGCATTTTACAGCAGGTTGGAGCAGCCTGTATCTCAGCACAGGAATAAGGTAGGGAAGAATTCTAAGGCTCATTTTGACTGCCTCCAGAAGGTTAGATCAGATGGCAAATTGGATTTGGTGCTAGGTCTTTCCCTTTAGGTTTTACCCCAACAATGTTTTCATTAGTTTCGCTCACTCTCGAAATCAAGCATTTTACAGCAGGTTGGAGCAGCCTGTATCTCAGCACAGGAATAAGGTAGGGAAGAATTCTAAGGCTCATTTTGACTGCCTCCAGAAGTTAGATCAGATGGCAAATTGGATTTGGTGCTAGGTCTTTCCCTTTAGGTTTTACCCCAACAATGTTTTCATTAGTTTCGCTCACTCTCGAAATCAAGCATTTTACAGCAGGTTGGAGCAGCCTGTATCTCAGCACAGGAATAAGGTAGGGAAGAATTCTAAGGATCATTTTGACTGCCTCCAGAAGTTAGATCAGATGGCAAATTGGATTTGGTGCTAGGTCTTTCCCTTTAGGTTTTACCTCAACAATGTTTTCATTAGTTTCGCTCACTCTCGAAATCAAGCATTTTACAGCAGGTTGGAGCAGCCTGTATCTCAGCACAGGAATAAGGTAGGGAAGAATTCAAATGCTCATTTTGACTGCCTCCAGAAGTTAGATCAGATGGGCAAATTGGATTTGGTGCTAGGTCTTTCCCTTTAGGTTTTACCCCAACAATGTTTTCATTAGTTTCGCTCACTCTCGAAATCAAGCATTTTACAGCAGGTTGGAGCAGCCTGTATCTCAGCACAGGAATAAGGTAGGGAAGAATTCTAAGGCTCATTTTGACTGCCTCCAGAAGTTAGATCAGATGGCAAATTGGATTTGGTGCTAGGTCTTTCCCTTTAGGTTTTACCCCAACAATGTTTTCATTAGTTTCGCTCACTCTCGAAATCAAGCATTTTACAGCAGGTTGGAAGCAGCCTGTATCTCAGCACAGGAATAAGGTAGGGAAAGAATTCTAAGGATCATTTTGACTGCCTCCAGAAGTTAGATCAGATGGCAAATTGGATTTGGTGCTAGGTCTTTCCCTTTAGGTTTTACCCCAACAATGTTTTTCATTAGTTTCGCTCACTCTCGAAATCAAGCATTTTACAGCAGGTTGGAGCAGCCTGTATCTCAGCACAGGAATAAGGTAGGGAAGAATTCTAAGGCTCATTTTGACTGCCTCCAGAAGTTAGATCAGATGGCAAATTGGATTTGGGTGCTAGGTCTTTCCCTTTAGGTTTTACCCCAACAATGTTTTCATTAGTTTCGCTCACTCTCGAAATCAAGCATTTTACAGCAGGTTGGAGCAGCCTGTATCTCAGCACAGGAATAAGGTAGGGGAAGAATTCTAAGGCTCATTTTGACTGCCTCCAGAAGTTAGATCAGATGGCAAATTGGATTTGGTGCTAGGTCTTTCCCTTTAGGTTTTACCCCAACAATGTTTTCATTAGTTTCGCTCACTCTCGAAATCAAGCATTTTACAGCAGGTTGGAGCAGCCTGTATCTCAGCACAGGAATAAGGTAGGGAAGAATTCTAAGGCTCATTTTGACTGCCTCCAGAAGTTAGATCAGATGGCAAATTGGATTTGGTGCTAGGTCTTTCCCTTTAGGTTTTACCCCAACAATGTTTTCATTAGTTTCGCTCACTCTCGAAATCAAGCATTTTTACAGCAGGTTGGAGCAGCCTGTATCTCAGCACAGGAATAAGGTAGGGAAGAATTCTAAGGATCATTTTGACTGCCTCCAGAAGTTAGATCAGATGGCAAATTGGATTTGGTGCTAGGTCTTTCCCTTTAGGTTTTACCCCAACAATGTTTTCATTAGTTTCGCTCACTCTCGAAATCAAGCATTTTACAGCAGGTTGGAGCAGCCTGTATCTCAGCACAGGAATAAGGTAGGGAAGAATTCTAAGGCTCATTTTGACTGCCTCCCAGAAGTTAGATCAGATGGCAAATTGGATTTGGTGCTAGGTCTTTCCCTTTAGGTTTTACCCCAACAATGTTTTCATTAGTTTTGCTCACTCTCGAAATCAAGCATTTTACAGCAGGTTGGAGCAGCCTGTATCTCAGCACAGGAGTAAGGTAGGGAAGAATTCTAAGGCTCATTTTGACTGCCTCCAGAAGTTAGATCAGATGGCAAATTGGATTTGGTGCTAGGTCTTTCCCTTTAGGTTTTTACCCCAACAATGTTTTCATTAGTTTCGCTCACTCTCGAAATCAAGCATTTTACAGCAGGTTGGAGCAGCCTGTATCTCAGCACAGGAATAAGGTAGGGAAGAATTCTAAGGCTCATTTTGGACTGCCTCCAGAAGTTAGATCAGATGGCAAATTGGATTTGGTGCTAGGTCTTTCCCTTTAGGTTTTACCCCAACAATGTTTTCATTAGTTTCGCTCACTCTCGAAATCAAGCATTTTACAGCAGGTTGGAGCAGCCTGTATCTCAGCACAGGAATAAGGTAGGGAAGAATTCTAAGGCTCATTTTGACTGCCTCCAGAAGTTAGATCAGATGGCAAATTGGATTTGGTGCTAGGTCTTTCCCTTTAGGTTTTACCCCAACAATGTTTTCATTAGTTTCGCTCACTCTCGAAATCAAGCATTTTTACAGCACGGTTGGAGCAGCCTGTATCTCAGCACAGGAATAAGGTAGGGAAGAATTCTAAGGCTCATTTTGACTGCCTCCAGAAGTTAGATCAGATGGCAAATTGGATTTGGTGCTAGGTCTTTCCCTTTAGGTTTTACCCCAACAATGTTTTCATTAGTTTTGCTCACTCTCGAAATCAAGCATTTTACAGCAGGTTGGAGCAGCCTGTATCTCAGCACAGGAATAAGGTAGGGAAGAATTCTAAGGCTCATTTTGACTGCCTCCAGAAGTTAGATCAGATGGCAAATTGGATTTGGTGCTAGGTCTTTCCCTTTAGGTTTTACCCCAACAATGTTTTCATTAGTTTTGCTCACTCTCGAAATCAAGCATTTTACAGCAGGTTGGAGCAGCCTGTATCTCAGCACAGGAATAAGGTAGGGAAGAATTCTAAGGATCATTTTGACTGCCTCCAGAAGTTAGATCAGATGGCAAATTGGATTTGGTGCTAGGTCTTTCCCTTTAGGTTTTACCCCAACAATGTTTTCATTAGTTTCGCTCACTCTCGAAATCAAGCATTTTACAGCAGGTTGGAGCAGCCTGTATCTCAGCACAGGAATAAGGTAGGGAAGAATTCTAAGGCTCATTTTGACTGCCTCCAGAAGTTAGATCAGATGGCAAATTGGATTTGGTGCTAGGTCTTTCCCTTTAGGTTTTACCCCAACAATGTTTTCATTAGTTTCGCTCACTCTCGAAATCAAGCATTTTACAGCAGGTTGGAGCAGCCTGTATCTCAGCACAGGAATAAGGTAGGGAAGAATTCTAAGGCTCATTTTGACTGCCTCCAGAAGTTAGATCAGATGGCAAATTGGATTTGGTGCTAGGTCTTTCCCTTTAGGTTTTACCCCAACAATGTTTTCATTAGTTTCGCTCACTCTCGAAAATCAAGCATTTTACAGCAGGTTGGAGCAGCCTGTATCTCAGCACAGGAATAAGTAGGGAAAGAATTCTAAGGCTCATTTTGACTGCCTCCAGAAGTTAGATCAGATGGCAAATTGGATTTGGTGCTAGGTCTTTCCCTTTAGGTTTTACCCCAACAATGTTTTCATTAGTTTCGCTCACTCTCGAAATCAAGCATTTTACAGCAGGTTGGAGCAGCCTGTATCTCAGCACAGGAATAAGGATAGGGAAGAATTCTAAGGCTCATTTTGACTGCCTCCAGAAGTTAGATCAGATGGCAAATTGGATTTGGGTGCTAGGTCTTTCCCTTTAGGTATTTACGCCCAAACAATGTTTTCATTAGTTTCGCTCACTCTCGAAATCAAGCATTTTACAGCAGGTTGAGCAGCCTGTATCTCAGCACAGGAATAAGGTAGGGAAGAATTCAAATGCTCATTTTGACTGCCTCCAGAAGTTAGATCAGATGGCAAATTGGATTTGGTGCTAGGTCTTTCCCTTTAGGTTTTTACCCCAACAATGTTTTCCATTAGTTTCGCTCACTCTCGAAATCAAGCATTTTACAGCAGGTTGGAGCAGCCTGTATCTCAGCACAGGAATAAGGTAGGGAAGAATTCTAATGGCTCATTTTGACTGCCTCCAGAAGTTAGATCAGATGGCAAATTGGATTTGGTGCTAGGTCTTTCCCTTTAGGTTTTACCCCAACAATGTTTTCATTAGTTTCGCTCACTCTCGAAATCAAGCATTTTACAGCAGGTTGGAGCAGCCTGTATCTCAGCACAGGAATAAGGTAGGGAAGAATTCTAAGGCTCATTTTGACTGCCTCCAGAAGTTAGATCAGATGGCAAATTGGATTTGGTGCTAGGTCTTTCCCTTTAGGTTTTACCCCAACAATGTTTTCATTAGTTTTCGCTCACTCTCGAAATCAAGCATTTTACAGCAGGTTGGAGCAGCCTGTATCTCAGCACAGGAATAAGGTAGGGAAGAATTCAAATGCTCATTTTGACTGCCTCCAGAAGTTAGATCAGATGGCAAATTGGATTTGGTGCTAGGTCTTTCCCTTTAGGTTTTACCCCAACAATGTTTTCATTAGTTTCGCTCACTCTCAGAAATCAAGCATTTTACAGCAGGTTGGAGCAGCCTGTATCTCAGCACAGGAATAAGGTAGGGAAGAATTCTAAGGCTCATTTTGACTGCCTCCAGAAGTTAGATCAGATGGCAAATTGGATTTGGTGCTAGGTCTTTCCCTTTAGGTTTTACCCCAACAATGTTTTCATTAGTTTCGCTCACTCTCGAAATCAAGCATTTTACAGCAGGTTGGAGCAGCCTGTATCTCAGCACAGGAATAAGGTAGGGAAGAATTCTAAGGCTCATTTTGACTGCCTCCAGAAGTTAGATCAGATGGCAAACTGGATTTGGTGCTAGGTCTTTCCCTTTAGGTTTTACCCCAACAATGTTTTCATTAGTTTCGCTCACTCTCGAAATCAAGCATTTTACAGCAGGTTGGAGCAGCCTGTATCTCAGCACAGGAATAAGGTAGGGAAGAATTCTAAGGATCATTTTGACTGCCTCCAGAAGTTAGATCAGATGGCAAATTGGATTTGGTGCTAGGTCTTTCCCTTTAGGTTTTACCCCAACAATGTTTTCATTAGTTTCGCTCACTCTCGAAATCAAGCATTTTACAGCAGGTTGGAGCAGCCTGTATCTCAGCACAGGAATAAGGTAGGGAAGAATTCTAAGGCTCATTTTGACTGCCTCCAGAAGTTAGATCAGATGGCAAATTGGATTTGGTGCTAGGTCTTTCCCTTTAGGTTTTACCCCAACAATGTTTTCATTAGTTTCGCTCACTCTCGAAATCAAGCATTTTACAGCAGGTTGGAGCAGCCTGTATCTCAGCACAGGAATAAGGTAGGGAAGAATTCTAAGGCTCATTTTGACTTTGACTGCCTCCAGAAGTTAGATCAGATGGCAAATTGGATTTGGTGCTAGGTTTTTCCCTTTAGGTTTTACACCAACAATGTTTTCATTAGTTTCGCTCACTCTCGAAATCAAGCATTTTACAGCAGGTTGGAGCAGCCTGTATCTCAGCACAGGAATAAGGTAGGGAAGAATTCTAAGGATCATTTTGACTGCCTCCAGAAGTTAGATCAGATGGCAAATTGGATTTGGTGCTAGGTCTTTCCCTTTAGGTTTTACCCCAACAATGTTTTCATTAGTTTCGCTCACTCTCGAAATCAAGCATTTTACAGCAGGTTGGAGCAGCCTGTATCTCAGCACAGGAATAAGGTAGGGAAGAATTCTAAGGCTCATTTTGACTGCCTCCAGAAGTTAGATCAGATGGCAAATTGGATTTGGTGCTAGGTCTTTCCCTTTAGGTTTTACCCCAACAATGTTTTCATTAGTTTCGCTCACTCTCGAAATCAAGCATTTTACAGCAGGTTGGAGCAGCCTGTATCTCAGCACAGGAATAAGGTAGGGAAGAATTCTAAGGCTCATTTTGACTGCCTCCAGAAGTTAGATCAGATGGCAAATTGGATTTGGTGCTAGGTCTTTCCCTTTAGGTTTTACCCCAACAATGTTTTCATTAGTTTCGCTCACTCTCGAAATCAAGCATTTTACAGCAGGTTGGAGCAGCCTGTATCTCAGCACAGGAATAAGGTAGGGAAGAATTCTAAGGCTCATTTTGACTGCCTCCAGAAGTTAGATCAGATGGCAAATTGGATTTGGTGCTAGGTCTTTCCCTTTAGGTTTTACCCCAACAATGTTTTCATTAGTTTTGCTCACTCTCGAAATCAAGCATTTTACAGCAGGTTGGAGCAGCCTGTATCTCAGCACAGGAATAAGGTAGGGAAGAATTCAAAGGCTCATTTTGACTGCCTCCAGAAGTTAGATCAGATGGCAAATTGGATTTGGTGCTAGGTCTTTCCCTTTAGGTTTTACCCCAACAATGTTTTCATTAGTTTCGCTCACTCTCGAAATCAAGCATTTTACAGCAGGTTGGAGCAGCCTGTATCTCAGCACAGGAATAAGGTAGGGAAGAATTCTAAGGCTCATTTTGACTGCCTCCAGAAGTTAGATCAGATGGCAAATTGGATTTGGTGCTAGGTCTTTCCCTTTAGGTTTTACCCCAACAATGTTTTCATTAGTTTCGCTCACTCTCGAAATCAAGCATTTTACAGCAGGTTGGAGCAGCCTGTATCTCAGCACAGGAATAAGGTAGGGAAGAATTCTAAGGATCATTTTGACTGCCTCCAGAAGTTAGATCAGATGGCAAGTTGGATTTGGTGCTAGGTCTTTCCCTTTAGGTTTTACCCCAACAATGTTTTCATTAGTTTCGCTCACTCTCGAAATCAAGCATTTTACAGCAGGTTGGAGCAGCCTGTATCTCAGCACAGGAATAAGGTAGGGAAGAATTCTAAGGCTCATTTTGACTGCCTCCAGAAGTTAGATCAGATGGCAAATTGGATTTGGTGCTAGGTCTTTCCCTTTAGGTTTTACCCCAACAATGTTTTCATTCGTTTCGCTCACTCTCGAAATCAAGCATTTTACAGCAGGTTGGAGCAGCCTGTATCTCAGCACAGGAATAAGGTAGGGAAGAATTCTAAGGCTCATTTTGACTGCCTCCAGAAGTTAGATCAGATGGCAAATTGGATTTGGTGCTAGGTCTTTCCCTTTAGGTTTTACCCCAACAATGTTTTCATTAGTTTCGCTCACTCTCGAAATCAAGCATTTTACAGCAGGTTGGAGCAGCCTGTATCTCAGCACAGGAATAAGGTAGGGAAGAATTCTAAGGATCATTTTGACTGCCTCCAGAAGTTAGATCAGATGGCAAATTGGATTTGGTGCTAGGTCTTTCCCTTTAGGTTTTACCCCAACAATGTTTTCATTAGTTTCGCTCACTCTCGAAATCAAGCATTTTACAGCAGGTTGGAGCAGCCTGTATCTCAGCACAGGAATAAGGTAGGGAAGAATTCTAAGGCTCATTTTGACTGCCTCCAGAAGTTAGATCAGATGGCAAATTGGATTTGGTGCTAGGTCTTTCCCTTTAGGTTTTACCCCAACAATGTTTTCATTAGTTTCGCTCACTCTCGAAATCAAGCATTTTACAGCAGGTTGGAGCAGCCTGTATCTCAGCACAGGAATAAGGTAGGGAAGAATTCTAAGGATCATTTTGACTGCCTCCAGAAGTTAGATCAGATGGCAAATTGGATTTGGTGCTAGGTCTTTCCCTTTAGGTTTTACCCCAACAATGTTTTCATTAGTTTCGCTCACTCTCGAAATCAAGCATTTTACAGCAGGTTGGAGCAGCCTGTATCTCAGCACAGGAATAAGGTAGGGAAGAATTCTAAGGCTCATTTTGACTGCCTCCAGAAGTTGGATCAGATGGCAAATTGGATTTGGTGCTAGGTCTTTCCCTTTAGGTTTTACCCCAACAATGTTTTCATTAGTTTCGCTCACTCTCGAAATCAAGCATTTTACAGCAGGTTGGAGCAGCCTGTATCTCAGCACAGGAATAAGGTAGGGAAGAATTCTAAGGATCATTTTGACTGCCTCCAGAAGTTAGATCAGATGGCAAGTTGGATTTGGTGCTAGGTCTTTCCCTTTAGGTTTTACCCCAACAATGTTTTCATTAGTTTCGCTCACTCTCGAAATCAAGCATTTTACAGCAGGTTGGAGCAGCCTGTATCTCAGCACAGGAATAAGGTAGGGAAGAATTGTAAGGATCATTTTGACTGCCTCCAGAAGTTAGATCAGATGGCAAATTGGATTTGGTGCTAGGTCTTTCCCTTTAGGTTTTACCCCAACAATGTTTTCATTAATTTCGCTCACTCTCGAAATCAAGCATTTTACAGCAGGTTGGAGCAGCCTGTATCTCAGCACAGGAATAAGGTAGGGAAGAATTCTAAGGCTCATTTTGACTGCCTCCAGAAGTTAGATCAGATGGCAAATTGGATTTGGTGCTAGGTCTTTCCCTTTAGGTTTTACCCCAACAATGTTTTCATTAGTTTCGCTCACTCTCGAAATCAAGCATTTTACAGCAGGTTGGAGCAGCCTGTATCTCAGCACAGGAATAAGGTAGGGAAGAATTCTAAGGCTCATTTTGACTGCCTCCAGAAGTTAGATCAGATGGCAAATTGGATTTGGTGCTAGGTCTTTCCCTTTAGGTTTTACCCCAACAATGTTTTCATTAGTTTCGCTCACTCTCGAAATCAAGCATTTTACAGCAGGTTGGAGCAGCCTGTATCTCAGCACAGGAATAAGGTAGGGAAGAATTCTAAGGCTCATTTTGACTGCCTCCAGAAGTTAGATCAGATGGCAAATTGGATTTGGTGCTAGGTCTTTCCCTTTAGGTTTTACCCCAACAATGTTTTCATTAGTTTCGCTCACTCTCGAAATCAAGCATTTTACAGCAGGTTGGAGCAGCCTGTATCTCAGCACAGGAATAAGGTAGGGAAGAATTCTAAGGATCATTTTGACTGCCTCCAGAAGTTAGATCAGATGGCAAATTGGATTTGGTGCTAGGTCTTTCCCTTTAGGTTTTACCCCAACAATGTTTTCATTAGTTTCGCTCACTCTCGAAATCAAGCATTTTACAGCAGGTTGGAGCAGCCTGTATCTCAGCACAGGAATAAGGTAGGGAAGAATTCAAATACTCATTTTGACTGCCTCCAGAAGTTAGATCAGATGGCAAGTTGGATTTGGTGCTAGGTCTTTCCCTTTAGGTTTTACCCCAACAATGTTTTCATTAGTTTCGCTCACTCTCGAAATCAAGCATTTTACAGCAGGTTGGAGCAGCCTGAATCTCAGCACAGGAATAAGGTAGGGAAGAATTCTAAGGCTCATTTTGACTGCCTCCAGAAGTTAGATCAGATGGCAAATTGGATTTGGTGCTAGGTCTTTCCCTTTAGGTTTTACCCCAACAATGTTTTCATTAGTTTCGCTCACTCTCGAAATCAAGCATTTTACAGCAGGTTGGAGCAGCCTGTATCTCAGCACAGGAATAAGGTAGGGAAGAATTCTAAGGATCATTTTGACTGCCTCCAGAAGTTAGATCAGATGGCAAATTGGATTTGGTGCTAGGTCTTTCCCTTTAGGTTTTACCCCAACAATGTTTTCATTAGTTTCGCTCACTCTCGAAATCAAGCATTTTACAGCAGGTTGGAGCAGCCTGTATCTCAGCACAGGAATAAGGTAGGGAAGAATTCTAAGGATCATTTTGACTGCCTCCAGAAGTTAGATCAGATGGCAAATTGGATTTGGTGCTAGGTCTTTCCCTTTAGGTTTTACCCCAACAATGTTTTCATTAGTTTCGCTCACTCTCGAAATCAAGCATTTTACAGCAGGTTGGAGCAGCCTGTATCTCAGCACAGGAATAAGGTAGGGAAGAATTCTAAGGCTCATTTTGACTGCCTCCAGAAGTTAGATCAGATGGCAAATTGGATTTGGTGCTAGGTCTTTCCCTTTAGGTTTTACCCCAACAATGTTTTCATTAGTTTCGCTCACTCTCGAAATCAAGCATTTTACAGCAGGTTGGAGCAGCCTGTATCTCAGCACAGGAATAAGGTAGGGAAGAATTCTAAGGATCATTTTGACTGCCTCCAGAAGTTAGATCAGATGGCAAATTGGATTTGGTGCTAGGTCTTTCCCTTTAGGTTTTACCCCAACAATGTTTTCATTAGTTTCGCTCACTCTCGAAATCAAGCATTTTACAGCAGGTTGGAGCAGCCTGTATCTCAGCACAGGAATAAGGTAGGGAAGAATTCTAAGGCTCATTTTGACTGCCTCCAGAAGTTAGATCAGATGGCAAATTGGATTTGGTGCTAGGTCTTTCCCTTTAGGTTTTACCCCAACAATGTTTTCATTAGTTTCGCTCACTCTCGAAATCAAGCATTTTACAGCAGGTTGGAGCAGCCTGTATCTCAGCACAGGAATAAGGTAGGGAAGAATTCTAAGGATCATTTTGACTGCCTCCAGAAGTTAGATCAGATGGCAAATTGGATTTGGTGCTAGGTCTTTCCCTTTAGGTTTTACCCCAACAATGTTTTCATTAGTTTCGCTCACTCTCGAAATCAAGCATTTTACAGCAGGTTGGAGCAGCCTGAATCTCAGCACAGGAATAAGGTAGGGAAGAATTCTAAGGCTCATTTTGACTGCCTCCAGAAGTTAGATCAGATGGCAAATTGGATTTGGTGCTAGGTCTTTCCCTTTAGGTTTTACCCCAACAATGTTTTCATTAGTTTCGCTCACTCTCGAAATCAAGCATTTTACAGCAGGTTGGAGCAGCCTGTATCTCAGCACAGGAATAAGGTAGGGAAGAATTCTAAGGATCATTTTGACTGCCTCCAGAAGTTAGATCAGATGGCAAATTGGATTTGGTGCTAGGTCTTTCCCTTTAGGTTTTACCCCAACAATGTTTTCATTAGTTTCGCTCACTCTCGAAATCAAGCATTTTACAGCAGGTTGGAGCAGCCTGTATCTCAGCACAGGAATAAGGTAGGGAAGAATTCTAAGGATCATTTTGACTGCCTCCAGAAGTTAGATCAGATGGCAAATTGGATTTGGTGCTAGGTCTTTCCCTTTAGGTTTTACCCCAACAATGTTTTCATTAGTTTCGCTCACTCTCGAAATCAAGCATTTTACAGCAGGTTGGAGCAGCCTGTATCTCAGCACAGGAATAAGGTAGGGAAGAATTCTAAGGCTCATTTTGACTGCCTCCAGAAGTTAGATCAGATGGCAAATTGGATTTGGTGCTAGGTCTTTCCCTTTAGGTTTTACCCCAACAATGTTTTCATTAGTTTCGCTCACTCTCGAAATCAAGCATTTTACAGCAGGTTGGAGCAGCCTGTATCTCAGCACAGGAATAAGGTAGGGAAGAATTCTAAGGATCATTTTGACTGCCTCCAGAAGTTAGATCAGATGGCAAATTGGATTTGGTGCTAGGTCTTTCCCTTTAGGTTTTACCCCAACAATGTTTTCATTAGTTTCGCTCACTCTCGAAATCAAGCATTTTACAGCAGGTTGGAGCAGCCTGTATCTCAGCACAGGAATAAGGTAGGGAAGAATTCTAAGGATCATTTTGACTGCCTCCAGAAGTTAGATCAGATGGCAAATTGGATTTGGTGCTAGGTCTTTCCCTTTAGGTTTTACCCCAACAATGTTTTCATTAGTTTCGCTCACTCTCGAAATCAAGCATTTTACAGCAGGTTGGAGCAGCCTGTATCTCAGCACAGGAATAAAGTAGGGAAGAATTCAAAGGCTCATTTTGACTGCCTCCAGAAGTTAGATCAGATGGCAAATTGGATTTGGTGCTAGGTCTTTCCCTTTAGGTTTTACCCCAACAATGTTTTCATTAGTTTCGCTCACTCTCGAAATCAAGCATTTTACAGCAGGTTGGAGCAGCCTGTATCTCAGCACAGGAATAAGGTAGGGAAGAATTCTAAGGCTCATTTTGACTGCCTCCAGAAGTTAGATCAGATGGCAAATTGGATTTGGTGCTAGGTCTTTCCCTTTAGGTTTTACCCCAACAATGTTTTCATTAGTTTCGCTCACTCTCGAAATCAAGCATTTTACAGCAGGTTGGAGCAGCCTGTATCTCAGCACAGGAATAAGGTAGGGAAGAATTCTAAGGATCATTTTGACTGCCTCCAGAAGTTAGATCAGATGGCAAATTGGATTTGGTGCTAGGTCTTTCCCTTTAGGTTTTACCCCAACAATGTTTTCATTAGTTTCGCTCACTCTCGAAATCAAGCATTTTACAGCAGGTTGGAGCAGCCTGTATCTCAGCACAGGAATAAGGTAGGGAAGAATTCTAAGGATCATTTTGACTGCCTCCAGAAGTTAGATCAGATGGCAAATTGGATTTGGTGCTAGGTCTTTCCCTTTAGGTTTTACCCCAACAATGTTTTCATTAGTTTCGCTCACTCTCGAAATCAAGCATTTTACAGCAGGTTGGAGCAGCCTGTATCTCAGCACAGGAATAAGGTAGGGAAGAATTCTAAGGATCATTTTGACTGCCTCCAGAAGTTAGATCAGATGGCAAATTGGATTTGGTGCTAGGTCTTTCCCTTTAGGTTTTACCCCAACAATGTTTTCATTAGTTTCGCTCACTCTCGAAATCAAGCATTTTACAGCAGGTTGGAGCAGCCTGTATCTCAGCACAGGAATAAGGTAGGGAAGAATTCTAAGGATCATTTTGACTGCCTCCAGAAGTTAGATCAGATGGCAAATTGGATTTGGTGCTAGGTCTTTCCCTTTAGGTTTTACCCCAACAATGTTTTCATTAGTTTCGCTCACTCTCGAAATCAAAGCCTTTTACAGCAGGTTGGAGCAGCCTGTATCTCAGCACAGGAATAAGGTAGGGAAGAATTCTAAGGATCATTTTGACTGCCTCCAGAAGTTAGATCAGATGGCAAGTTGGATTTGGTGCTAGGTCTTTCCCTTTAGGTTTTACCCCAACAATGTTTTCATTAGTTTCGCTCACTCTCGAAATCAAGCCTTTTACAGCAGGTTGGAGCAGCCTGTATCTCAGCACAGGAATAAGGTAGGGAAGAATTCTAAGGATCATTTTGACTGCCTCCAGAAGTTAGATCAGATGGCAAGTTGGATTTGGTGCTAGGTCTTTCCCTTTAGGTTTTACCCCAACAATGTTTTCATTAGTTTCGCTCACTCTCGAAATCAAGCCTTTTACAGCAGGTTGGAGCAGCCTGTATCTCAGCACAGGAATAAGGTAGGGAAGAATTCTAAGGATCATTTTGACTGCCTCCAGAAGTTAGATCAGATGGCAAATTGGATTTGGTGCTAGGTCTTTCCCTTTAGGTTTTACCCCAACAATGTTTTCATTAGTTTCGCTCACTCTCGAAATCAAGCATTTTACAGCAGGTTGGAGCAGCCTGTATCTCAGCACAGGAATAAGGTAGGGAAGAATTCTAAGGATCATTTTGACTGCCTCCAGAAGTTAGATCAGATGGCAAGTTGGATTTGGTGCTAGGTCTTTCCCTTTAGGTTTTACCCCAACAATGTTTTCATTAGTTTCGCTCACTCTCGAAATCAAGCCTTTTACAGCAGGTTGGAGCAGCCTGTATCTCAGCACAGGAATAAGGTAGGGAAGAATTCTAAGGATCATTTTGACTGCCTCCAGAAGTTAGATCAGATGGCAAGTTGGATTTGGTGCTAGGTCTTTCCCTTTAGGTTTTACCCCAACAATGTTTTCATTAGTTTCGCTCACTCTCGAAATCAAGCATTTTACAGCAGGTTGGAGCAGCCTGTATCTCAGCACAGGAATAAGGTAGGGAAGAATTCTAAGGCTCATTTTGACTGCCTCCAGAAGTTAGATCAGATGGCAAATTGGATTTGGTGCTAGGTCTTTCCCTTTAGGTTTTACCCCAACAATGTTTTCATTAGTTTCGCTCACTCTCGAAATCAAGCATTTTACAGCAGGTTGGAGCAGCCTGTATCTCAGCACAGGAATAAGGTAGGGAAGAATTCTAAGGATCATTTTGACTGCCTCCAGAAGTTAGATCAGATGGCAAATTGGATTTGGTGCTAGGTCTTTCCCTTTAGGTTTTACCCCAACAATGTTTTCATTAGTTTCGCTCACTCTCGAAATCAAGCATTTTACAGCAGGTTGGAGCAGCCTGTATCTCAGCACAGGAATAAGGTAGGGAAGAATTCTAAGGATCATTTTGACTGCCTCCAGAAGTTAGATCAGATGGCAAATTGGATTTGGTGCTAGGTCTTTCCCTTTAGGTTTTACCCCAACAATGTTTTCATTAGTTTCGCTCACTCTCGAAATCAAGCATTTTACAGCAGGTTGGAGCAGCCTGTATCTCAGCACAGGAATAAGGTAGGGAAGAATTCTAAGGCTCATTTTGACTGCCTCCAGAAGTTAGATCAGATGGCAAATTGGATTTGGTGCTAGGTCTTTCCCTTTAGGTTTTACCCCAACAATGTTTTCATTAGTTTCGCTCACTCTCGAAATCAAGCATTTTACAGCAGGTTGGAGCAGCCTGAATCTCAGCACAGGAATAAGGTAGGGAAGAATTCTAAGGCTCATTTTGACTGCCTCCAGAAGTTAGATCAGATGGCAAATTGGATTTGGTGCTAGGTCTTTCCCTTTAGGTTTTACCCCAACAATGTTTTCATTAGTTTCGCTCACTCTCGAAATCAAGCATTTTACAGCAGGTTGGAGCAGCCTGTATCTCAGCACAGGAATAAGGTAGGGAAGAATTCTAAGGATCATTTTGACTGCCTCCAGAAGTTAGATCAGATGGCAAATTGGATTTGGTGCTAGGTCTTTCCCTTTAGGTTTTACCCCAACAATGTTTTCATTAGTTTCGCTCACTCTCGAAATCAAGCATTTTACAGCAGGTTGGAGCAGCCTGTATCTCAGCACAGGAATAAGGTAGGGAAGAATTCTAAGGATCATTTTGACTGCCTCCAGAAGTTAGATCAGATGGCAAATTGGATTTGGTGCTAGGTCTTTCCCTTTAGGTTTTACCCCAACAATGTTTTCATTAGTTTCGCTCACTCTCGAAATCAAGCATTTTACAGCAGGTTGGAGCAGCCTGTATCTCAGCACAGGAATAAGGTAGGGAAGAATTCTAAGGATCATTTTGACTGCCTCCAGAAGTTAGATCAGATGGCAAATTGGATTTGGTGCTAGGTCTTTCCCTTTAGGTTTTACCCCAACAATGTTTTCATTAGTTTCGCTCACTCTCGAAATCAAGCATTTTACAGCAGGTTGGAGCAGCCTGTATCTCAGCACAGGAATAAGGTAGGGAAGAATTCTAAGGATCATTTTGACTGCCTCCAGAAGTTAGATCAGATGGCAAATTGGATTTGGTGCTAGGTCTTTCCCTTTAGGTTTTACCCCAACAATGTTTTCATTAGTTTCGCTCACTCTCGAAATCAAGCATTTTACAGCAGGTTGGAGCAGCCTGTATCTCAGCACAGGAATAAGGTAGGGAAGAATTCTAAGGCTCATTTTGACTGCCTCCAGAAGTTAGATCAGATGGCAAATTGGATTTGGTGCTAGGTCTTTCCCTTTAGGTTTTACCCCAACAATGTTTTCATTAGTTTCGCTCACTCTCGAAATCAAGCATTTTACAGCAGGTTGGAGCAGCCTGTATCTCAGCACAGGAATAAGGTAGGGAAGAATTCTAAGGATCATTTTGACTGCCTCCAGAAGTTAGATCAGATGGCAAATTGGATTTGGTGCTAGGTCTTTCCCTTTAGGTTTTACCCCAACAATGTTTTCATTAGTTTCGCTCACTCTCGAAATCAAGCATTTTACAGCAGGTTGGAGCAGCCTGTATCTCAGCACAGGAATAAAGTAGGGAAGAATTCAAAGGCTCATTTTGACTGCCTCCAGAAGTTAGATCAGATGGCAAATTGGATTTGGTGCTAGGTCTTTCCCTTTAGGTTTTACCCCAACAATGTTTTCATTAGTTTCGCTCACTCTCGAAATCAAGCATTTTACAGCAGGTTGGAGCAGCCTGTATCTCAGCACAGGAATAAGGTAGGGAAGAATTCTAAGGCTCATTTTGACTGCCTCCAGAAGTTAGATCAGATGGCAAATTGGATTTGGTGCTAGGTCTTTCCCTTTAGGTTTTACCCCAACAATGTTTTCATTAGTTTCGCTCACTCTCGAAATCAAGCATTTTACAGCAGGTTGGAGCAGCCTGTATCTCAGCACAGGAATAAGGTAGGGAAGAATTCTAAGGATCATTTTGACTGCCTCCAGAAGTTAGATCAGATGGCAAATTGGATTTGGTGCT
Source organism: Melanerpes formicivorus (assembly GCF_026170545.1). Classification (NCBI taxonomy): domain Eukaryota; kingdom Metazoa; phylum Chordata; class Aves; order Piciformes; family Picidae; genus Melanerpes; species Melanerpes formicivorus. Next base: position 24,571 of record NW_027143831.1, read on the forward strand.
AGGTCTTTCCCTTTAGGTTTTACCCCAACAATGTTTTCATTAGTTTCGCTCACTCTCGAAATCAAGCATTTTACAGCAGGTTGGAGCAGCCTGTATCTCAGCACAGGAATAAGGTAGGGAAGAATTCTAAGGCTCATTTTGACTGCCTCCAGAAGTTAGATCAGATGGCAAATTGGATTTGGTGCTAGGTCTTTCCCTTTAGGTTTTACCCCAACAATGTTTTCATTAGTTTCGCTCACTCTCGAAATCAAGCATTTTACAGCAGGTTGGAGCAGCCTGTATCTCAGCACAGGAATAAGGTAGGGAAGAATTCTAAGGATCATTTTGACTGCCTCCAGAAGTTAGATCAGATGGCAAATTGGATTTGGTGCTAGGTCTTTCCCTTTAGGTTTTACCCCAACAATGTTTTCATTAGTTTCGCTCACTCTCGAAATCAAGCCTTTTACAGCAGGTTGGAGCAGCCTGTATCTCAGCACAGGAATAAGGTAGGGAAGAATTCTAAGGATCATTTTGACTGCCTCCAGAAGTTAGATCAGATGGCAAGTTGGATTTGGTGCTAGGTCTTTCCCTTTAGGTTTTACCCCAACAATGTTTTCATTAGTTTCGCTCACTCTCGAAATCAAGCCTTTTACAGCAGGTTGGAGCAGCCTGTATCTCAGCACAGGAATAAGGTAGGGAAGAATTCTAAGGCTCATTTTGACTGCCTCCAGAAGTTAGATCAGATGGCAAGTTGGATTTGGTGCTAGGTCTTTCCCTTTAGGTTTTACCCCAACAATGTTTTCATTAGTTTCGCTCACTCTCGAAATCAAGCATTTTACAGCAGGTTGGAGCAGCCTGTATCTCAGCACAGGAATAAGGTAGGGAAGAATTCTAAGGCTCATTTTGACTGCCTCCAGAAGTTAGATCAGATGGCAAATTGGATTTGGTGCTAGGTCTTTCCCTTTAGGTTTTACCCCAACAATGTTTTCATTAGTTTCGCTCACTCTCGAAATCAAGCATTTTACAGCAGGTTGGAGCAGCCTGTATCTCAGCACAGGAATAAGGTAGGGAAGAATTCTAAGGATCATTTTGACTGCCTCCAGAAGTTAGATCAGATGGCAAATTGGATTTGGTGCTAGGTCTTTCCCTTTAGGTTTTACCCCATCAATGTTTTCATTAGTTTCGCTCACTCTCGAAATCAAGCATTTTACAGCAGGTTGGAGCAGCCTGTATCTCAGCACAGGAATAAGGTAGGGAAGAATTCTAAGGATCATTTTGACTGCCTCCAGAAGTTAGATCAGATGGCAAATTGGATTTGGTGCTAGGTCTTTCCCTTTAGGTTTTACCCCAACAATGTTTTCATTAGTTTCGCTCACTCTCGAAATCAAGCATTTTACAGCAGGTTGGAGCAGCCTGAATCTCAGCACAGGAATAAGGTAGGGAAGAATTCTAAGGCTCATTTTGACTGCCTCCAGAAGTTAGATCAGATGGCAAATTGGATTTGGTGCTAGGTCTTTCCCTTTAGGTTTTACCCCAACAATGTTTTCATTAGTTTCGCTCACTCTCGAAATCAAGCATTTTACAGCAGGTTGGAGCAGCCTGTATCTCAGCACAGGAATAAGGTAGGGAAGAATTCTAAGGCTCATTTTGACTGCCTCCAGAAGTTAGATCAGATGGCAAATTGGATTTGGTGCTAGGTCTTTCCCTTTAGGTTTTACCCCAACAATGTTTTCATTAGTTTCGCTCACTCTCGAAATCAAGCATTTTACAGCAGGTTGGAGCAGCCTGTATCTCAGCACAGGAATAAGGTAGGGAAGAATTCTAAGGCTCATTTTGACTGCCTCCAGAAGTTAGATCAGATGGCAAATTGGATTTGGTGCTAGGTCTTTCCCTTTAGGTTTTACCCCAACAATGTTTTCATTAGTTTCGCTCACTCTCGAAATCAAGCATTTTACAGCAGGTTGGAGCAGCCTGTATCTCAGCACAGGAATAAGGTAGGGAAGAATTCTAAGGATCATTTTGACTGCCTCCAGAAGTTAGATCAGATGGCAAATTGGATTTGGTGCTAGGTCTTTCCCTTTAGGTTTTACCCCAACAATGTTTTCATTAGTTTCGCTCACTCTCGAAATCAAGCATTTTACAGCAGGTTGGAGCAGCCTGTATCTCAGCACAGGAATAAGGTAGGGAAGAATTCTAAGGATCATTTTGACTGCCTCCAGAAGTTAGATCAGATGGCAAATTGGATTTGGTGCTAGGTCTTTCCCTTTAGGTTTTACCCCAACAATGTTTTCATTAGTTTCGCTCACTCTCGAAATCAAGCATTTTACAGCAGGTTGGAGCAGCCTGTATCTCAGCACAGGAATAAGGTAGGGAAGAATTCAAAGGCTCATTTTGACTGCCTCCAGAAGTTAGATCAGATGGCAAATTGGATTTGGTGCTAGGTCTTTCCCTTTAGGTTTTACCCCAACAATGTTTTCATTAGTTTCGCTCACTCTCGAAATCAAGCATTTTACAGCAGGTTGGAGCAGCCTGTATCTCAGCACAGGAATAAGGTAGGGAAGAATTCTAAGGCTCATTTTGACTGCCTCCAGAAGTTAGATCAGATGGCAAATTGGATTTGGTGCTAGGTCTTTCCCTTTAGGTTTTACCCCAACAATGTTTTCATTAGTTTCGCTCACTCTCGAAATCAAGCATTTTACAGCAGGTTGGAGCAGCCTGTATCTCAGCACAGGAATAAGGTAGGGAAGAATTCTAAGGATCATTTTGACTGCCTCCAGAAGTTAGATCAGATGGCAAATTGGATTTGGTGCTAGGTCTTTCCCTTTAGGTTTTACCCCAACAATGTTTTCATTCGTTTCGCTCACTCTCGAAATCAAGCATTTTACAGCAGGTTGGAGCAGCCTGTATCTCAGCACAGGAATAAGGTAGGGAAGAATTCTAAGGCTCATTTTGACTGCCTCCAGAAGTTAGATCAGATGGCAAATTGGATTTGGTGCTAGGTCTTTCCCTTTAGGTTTTACCCCAACAATGTTTTCATTAGTTTCGCTCACTCTCGAAATCAAGCATTTTACAGCAGGTTGGAGCAGCCTGTATCTCAGCACAGGAATAAGGTAGGGAAGAATTCTAAGGATCATTTTGACTGCCTCCAGAAGTTAGATCAGATGGCAAATTGGATTTGGTGCTAGGTCTTTCCCTTTAGGTTTTACCCCAACAATGTTTTCATTAGTTTCGCTCACTCTCGAAATCAAGCATTTTACAGCAGGTTGGAGCAGCCTGTATCTCAGCACAGGAATAAGGTAGGGAAGAATTCTAAGGATCATTTTGACTGCCTCCAGAAGTTAGATCAGATGGCAAATTGGATTTGGTGCTAGGTCTTTCCCTTTAGGTTTTACCCCAACAATGTTTTCATTAGTTTCGCTCACTCTCGAAATCAAGCATTTTACAGCAGGTTGGAGCAGCCTGTATCTCAGCACAGGAATAAAGTAGGGAAGAATTCAAAGGCTCATTTTGACTGCCTCCAGAAGTTAGATCAGATGGCAAATTGGATTTGGTGCTAGGTCTTTCCCTTTAGGTTTTACCCCAACAATGTTTTCATTAGTTTCGCTCACTCTCGAAATCAAGCATTTTACAGCAGGTTGGAGCAGCCTGTATCTCAGCACAGGAATAAGGTAGGGAAGAATTCTAAGGCTCATTTTGACTGCCTCCAGAAGTTAGATCAGATGGCAAATTGGATTTGGTGCTAGGTCTTTCCCTTTAGGTTTTACCCCAACAATGTTTTCATTAGTTTCGCTCACTCTCGAAATCAAGCATTTTACAGCAGGTTGGAGCAGCCTGTATCTCAGCACAGGAATAAGGTAGGGAAGAATTCTAAGGCTCATTTTGACTGCCTCCAGAAGTTAGATCAGATGGCAAATTGGATTTGGTGCTAGGTCTTTCCCTTTAGGTTTTACCCCAACAATGTTTTCATTAGTTTCGCTCACTCTCGAAATCAAGCATTTTACAGCAGGTTGGAGCAGCCTGTATCTCAGCACAGGAATAAGGTAGGGAAGAATTCTAAGGATCATTTTGACTGCCTCCAGAAGTTAGATCAGATGGCAAATTGGATTTGGTGCTAGGTCTTTCCCTTTAGGTTTTACCCCAACAATGTTTTCATTAGTTTCGCTCACTCTCGAAATCAAGCATTTTACAGCAGGTTGGAGCAGCCTGTATCTCAGCACAGGAATAAGGTAGGGAAGAATTCTAAGGATCATTTTGACTGCCTCCAGAAGTTAGATCAGATGGCAAATTGGATTTGGTGCTAGGTCTTTCCCTTTAGGTTTTACCCCAACAATGTTTTCATTAGTTTCGCTCACTCTCGAAATCAAGCATTTTACAGCAGGTTGGAGCAGCCTGTATCTCAGCACAGGAATAAGGTAGGGAAGAATTCTAAGGATCATTTTGACTGCCTCCAGAAGTTAGATCAGATGGCAAATTGGATTTGGTGCTAGGTCTTTCCCTTTAGGTTTTACCCCAACAATGTTTTCATTAGTTTCGCTCACTCTCGAAATCAAGCATTTTACAGCAGGTTGGAGCAGCCTGTATCTCAGCACAGGAATAAGGTAGGGAAGAATTCTAAGGATCATTTTGACTGCCTCCAGAAGTTAGATCAGATGGCAAATTGGATTTGGTGCTAGGTCTTTCCCTTTAGGTTTTACCCCAACAATGTTTTCATTAGTTTCGCTCACTCTCGAAATCAAGCATTTTACAGCAGGTTGGAGCAGCCTGTATCTCAGCACAGGAATAAGGTAGGGAAGAATTCTAAGGATCATTTTGACTGCCTCCAGAAGTTAGATCAGATGGCAAATTGGATTTGGTGCTAGGTCTTTCCCTTTAGGTTTTACCCCAACAATGTTTTCATTAGTTTCGCTCACTCTCGAAATCAAGCATTTTACAGCAGGTTGGAGCAGCCTGTATCTCAGCACAGGAATAAGGTAGGGAAGAATTCTAAGGCTCATTTTGACTGCCTCCAGAAGTTAGATCAGATGGCAAGTTGGATTTGGTGCTAGGTCTTTCCCTTTAGGTTTTACCCCAACAATGTTTTCATTAGTTTCGCTCACTCTCGAAATCAAGCATTTTACAGCAGGTTGGAGCAGCCTGTATCTCAGCACAGGAATAAGGTAGGGAAGAATTCTAAGGCTCATTTTGACTGCCTCCAGAAGTTAGATCAGATGGCAAATTGGATTTGGTGCTAGGTCTTTCCCTTTAGGTTTTACCCCAACAATGTTTTCATTAGTTTCGCTCACTCTCGAAATCAAGCATTTTACAGCAGGTTGGAGCAGCCTGTATCTCAGCACAGGAATAAGGTAGGGAAGAATTCAAAGGCTCATTTTGACTGCCTCCAGAAGTTAGATCAGATGGCAAATTGGATTTGGTGCTAGGTCTTTCCCTTTAGGTTTTACCCCAACAATGTTTTCATTAGTTTCGCTCACTCTCGAAATCAAGCATTTTACAGCAGGTTGGAGCAGCCTGTATCTCAGCACAGGAATAAGGTAGGGAAGGATTCTAAGGATCATTTTGACTGCCTCCAGAAGTTAGATCAGATGGCAAATTGGATTTGGTGCTAGGTCTTTCCCTTTAGGTTTTACCCCAACAATGTTTTCATTAGTTTCGCTCACTCTCGAAATCAAGCATTTTACAGCAGGTTGGAGCAGCCTGTATCTCAGCACAGGAATAAGGTAGGGAAGAATTCTAAGGATCATTTTGACTGCCTCCAGAAGTTAGATCAGATGGCAAATTGGATTTGGTGCTAGGTCTTTCCCTTTAGGTTTTACCCCAACAATGTTTTCATTAGTTTCGCTCACTCTCGAAATCAAGCATTTTACAGCAGGTTGGAGCAGCCTGTATCTCAGCACAGGAATAAGGTAGGGAAGAATTCTAAGGCTCATTTTGACTGCCTCCAGAAGTTAGATCAGATGGCAAATTGGATTTGGTGCTAGGTCTTTCCCTTTAGGTTTTACCCCAACAATGTTTTCATTAGTTTCGCTCACTCTCGAAATCAAGCATTTTACAGCAGGTTGGAGCAGCCTGTATCTCAGCACAGGAATAAGGTAGGGAAGAATTCTAAGGCTCATTTTGACTGCCTCCAGAAGTTAGATCAGATGGCAAATTGGATTTGGTGCTAGGTCTTTCCCTTTAGGTTTTACCCCAACAATGTTTTCATTAGTTTCGCTCACTCTCGAAATCAAGCATTTTACAGCAGGTTTGAGCAGCCTGAATCTCAGCACAGGAATAAGGTAGGGAAGAATTCTAAGGCTCATTTTGACTGCCTCCAGAAGTTAGATCAGATGGCAAATTGGATTTGGTGCTAGGTCTTTCCCTTTAGGTTTTACCCCAACAATGTTTTCATTAGTTTCGCTCACTCTCGAAATCAAGCATTTTACAGCAGGTTGGAGCAGCCTGTATCTCAGCACAGGAATAAGGTAGGGAAGAATTCTAAGGCTCATTTTGACTGCCTCCAGAAGTTAGATCAGATGGCAAATTGGATTTGGTGCTAGGTCTTTCCCTTTAGGTTTTACCCCAACAATGTTTTCATTAGTTTCGCTCACTCTCGAAATCAAGCATTTTACAGCAGGTTGGAGCAGCCTGTATCTCAGCACAGGAATAAGGTAGGGAAGAATTCTAAGGCTCATTTTGACTGCCTCCAGAAGTTAGATCAGATGGCAAATTGGATTTGGTGCTAGGTCTTTCCCTTTAGGTTTTACCCCAACAATGTTTTCATTAGTTTCGCTCACTCTCGAAATCAAGCATTTTACAGCAGGTTGGAGCAGCCTGTATCTCAGCACAGGAATAAGGTAGGGAAGAATTCTAAGGATCATTTTGACTGCCTCCAGAAGTTAGATCAGATGGCAAATTGGATTTGGTGCTAGGTCTTTCCCTTTAGGTTTTACCCCAACAATGTTTTCATTAGTTTCGCTCACTCTCGAAATCAAGCATTTTACAGCAGGTTGGAGCAGCCTGTATCTCAGCACAGGAATAAGGTAGGGAAGAATTCTAAGGATCATTTTGACTGCCTCCAGAAGTTAGATCAGATGGCAAATTGGATTTGGTGCTAGGTCTTTCCCTTTAGGTTTTACCCCAACAATGTTTTCATTAGTTTCGCTCACTCTCGAAATCAAGCATTTTACAGCAGGTTGGAGCAGCCTGTATCTCAGCACAGGAATAAGGTAGGGAAGAATTCTAAGGATCATTTTGACTGCCTCCAGAAGTTAGATCAGATGGCAAATTGGATTTGGTGCTAGGTCTTTCCCTTTAGGTTTTACCCCAACAATGTTTTCATTAGTTTCGCTCACTCTCGAAATCAAGCATTTTACAGCAGGTTGGAGCAGCCTGTATCTCAGCACAGGAATAAGGTAGGGAAGAATTCTAAGGCTCATTTTGACTGCCTCCAGAAGTTAGATCAGATGGCAAGTTGGATTTGGTGCTAGGTCTTTCCCTTTAGGTTTTACCCCAACAATGTTTTCATTAGTTTCGCTCACTCTCGAAATCAAGCATTTTACAGCAGGTTGGAGCAGCCTGTATCTCAGCACAGGAATAAGGTAGGGAAGAATTCTAACGCTCATTTTGACTGCCTCCAGAAGTTAGATCAGATGGCAAGTTGGATTTGGTGCTAGGTCTTTCCCTTTAGGTTTTACCCCAACAATGTTTTCATTAGTTTCGCTCACTCTCGAAATCAAGCATTTTACAGCAGGTTGGAGCAGCCTGTATCTCAGCACAGGAATAAGGTAGGGAAGAATTCTAAGGCTCATTTTGACTGCCTCCAGAAGTTAGATCAGATGGCAAATTGGATTTGGTGCTAGGTCTTTCCCTTTAGGTTTTACCCCAACAATGTTTTCATTAGTTTCGCTCACTCTCGAAATCAAGCATTTTACAGCAGGTTGGAGCAGCCTGTATCTCAGCACAGGAATAAGGTAGGGAAGAATTCTATGGATCATTTTGACTGCCTCCAGAAGTTAGATCAGATGGCAAATTGGATTTGGTGCTAGGTCTTTCCCTTTAGGTTTTACCCCAACAATGTTTTCATTAGTTTCGCTCACTCTCGAAATCAAGCATTTTACAGCAGGTTGGAGCAGCCTGTATCTCAGCACAGGAATAAGGTAGGGAAGAATTCTAAGGATCATTTTGACTGCCTCCAGAAGTTAGATCAGATGGCAAATTGGATTTGGTGCTAGGTCTTTCCCTTTAGGTTTTACCCCAACAATGTTTTCATTAGTTTCGCTCACTCTCGAAATCAAGCATTTTACAGCAGGTTGGAGCAGCCTGTATCTCAGCACAGGAATAAGGTAGGGAAGAATTCTATGGATCATTTTGACTGCCTCCAGAAGTTAGATCAGATGGCAAATTGGATTTGGTGCTAGGTCTTTCACTTTAGGTTTTACCCCAACAATGTTTTCATTAGTTTCGCTCACTCTCGAAATCAAGCATTTTACAGCAGGTTGGAGCAGCCTGTATCTCAGCACAGGAATAAGGTAGGGAAGAATTCTAAGGCTCATTTTGACTGCCTCCAGAAGTTAGATCAGATGGCAAATTGGATTTGGTGCTAGGTCTTTCCCTTTAGGTTTTACCCCAACAATGTTTTCATTAGTTTCGCTCACTCTCGAAATCAAGCATTTTACAGCAGGTTGGAGCAGCCTGTATCTCAGCACAGGAATAAGGTAGGGAAGAATTCTAAGGCTCATTTTGACTGCCTCCAGAAGTTAGATCAGATGGCAAATTGGATTTGGTGCTAGGTCTTTCCCTTTAGGTTTTACCCCAACAATGTTTTCATTAGTTTCGCTCACTCTCGAAATCAAGCATTTTACAGCAGGTTGGAGCAGCCTGTATCTCAGCACAGGAATAAGGTAGGGAAGAATTCTAAGGATCATTTTGACTGCCTCCAGAAGTTAGATCAGATGGCAAATTGGATTTGGTGCTAGGTCTTTCCCTTTAGGTTTTACCCCAACAATGTTTTCATTAGTTTCGCTCACTCTCGAAATCAAGCATTTTACAGCAGGTTGGAGCAGCCTGTATCTCAGCACAGGAATAAGGTAGGGAAGAATTCTAAGGCTCATTTTGACTGCCTCCAGAAGTTAGATCAGATGGCAAATTGGATTTGGTGCTAGGTCTTTCCCTTTAGGTTTTACCCCAACAATGTTTTCATTAGTTTCGCTCACTCTCGAAATCAAGCATTTTACAGCAGGTTGGAGCAGCCTGTATCTCAGCACAGGAATAAGGTAGGGAAGAATTCTAAGGATCATTTTGACTGCCTCCAGAAGTTAGATCAGATGGCAAATTGGATTTGGTGCTAGGTCTTTCCCTTTAGGTTTTACCCCAACAATGTTTTCATTAGTTTCGCTCACTCTCGAAATCAAGCATTTTACAGCAGGTTGGAGCAGCCTGTATCTCAGCACAGGAATAAGGTAGGGAAGAATTCTAAGGATCATTTTGACTGCCTCCAGAAGTTAGATCAGATGGCAAATTGGATTTGGTGCTAGGTCTTTCCCTTTAGGTTTTACCCCAACAATGTTTTCATTAGTTTCGCTCACTCTCGAAATCAAGCATTTTACAGCAGGTTGGAGCAGCCTGTATCTCAGCACAGGAATAAGGTAGGGAAGAATTCTAAGGCTCATTTTGACTGCCTCCAGAAGTTAGATCAGATGGCAAATTGGATTTGGTGCTAGGTCTTTCCCTTTAGGTTTTACCCCAACAATGTTTTCATTAGTTTCGCTCACTCTCGAAATCAAGCATTTTACAGCAGGTTGGAGCAGCCTGTATCTCAGCACAGGAATAAGGTAGGGAAGAATTCAAATGCTCATTTTGACTGCCTCCAGAAGTTAGATCAGATGGCAAGTTGGATTTGGTGCTAGGTCTTTCCCTTTAGGTTTTACCCCAACAATGTTTTCATTAGTTTCGCTCACTCTCGAAATCAAGCATTTTACAGCAGGTTGGAGCAGCCTGTATCTCAGCACAGGAATAAGGTAGGGAAGAATTCTAAGGCTCATTTTGACTGCCTCCAGAAGTTAGATCAGATGGCAAATTGGATTTGGTGCTAGGTCTTTCCCTTTAGGTTTTACCCCAACAATGTTTTCATTAGTTTCGCTCACTCTCGAAATCAAGCATTTTACAGCAGGTTGGAGCAGCCTGTATCTCAGCACAGGAATAAGGTAGGGAAGAATTCAAATGCTCATTTTGACTGCCTCCAGAAGTTAGATCAGATGGCAAATTGGATTTGGTGCTAGGTCTTTCCCTTTAGGTTTTACCCCAACAATGTTTTCATTCGTTTCGCTCACTCTCGAAATCAAGCATTTTACAGCAGGTTGGAGCAGCCTGTATCTCAGCACAGGAATAAGGTAGGGAAGAATTCTAAGGCTCATTTTGACTGCCTCCAGAAGTTAGATCAGATGGCAAATTGGATTTGGTGCTAGGTCTTTCCCTTTAGGTTTTACCCCAACAATGTTTTCATTAGTTTCGCTCACTCTCGAAATCAAGCATTTTACAGCAGGTTGGAGCAGCCTGTATCTCAGCACAGGAATAAGGTAGGGAAGAATTCTAAGGCTCATTTTGACTGCCTCCAGAAGTTAGATCAGATGACAAATTGGATTTGGTGCTAGGTCTTTCCCTTTAGGTTTTACCCCAACAATGTTTTCATTAGTTTCGCTCACTCTCGAAATCAAGCATTTTACAGCAGGTTGGAGCAGCCTGTATCTCAGCACAGGAATAAGGTAGGGAAGAATTCTAAGGATCATTTTGACTGCCTCCAGAAGTTAGATCAGATGGCAAATTGGATTTGGTGCTAGGTCTTTCCCTTTAGGTTTTACCCCAACAATGTTTTCATTCGTTTCGCTCACTCTCGAAATCAAGCATTTTACAGCAGGTTGGAGCAGCCTGTATCTCAGCACAGGAATAAGGTAGGGAAGAATTCTAAGGCTCATTTTGACTGCCTCCAGAAGTTAGATCAGATGGCAAATTGGATTTGGTGCTAGGTCTTTCCCTTTAGGTTTTACCCCAACAATGTTTTCATTAGTTTCGCTCACTCTCGAAATCAAGCATTTTACAGCAGGTTGGAGCAGCCTGTATCTCAGCACAGGAATAAGGTAGGGAAGAATTCTAAGGCTCATTTTGACTGCCTCCAGAAGTTAGATCAGATGGCAAATTGGATTTGGTGCTAGGTCTTTCCCTTTAGGTTTTACCCCAACAATGTTTTCATTAGTTTCGCTCACTCTCGAAATCAAGCATTTTACAGCAGGTTGGAGCAGCCTGTATCTCAGCACAGGAATAAGGTAGGGAAGAATTCTAAGGCTCATTTTGACTGCCTCCAGAAGTTAGATCAGATGGCAAATTGGATTTGGTGCTAGGTCTTTCCCTTTAGGTTTTACCCCAACAATGTTTTCATTAGTTTCGCTCACTCTCGAAATCAAGCATTTTACAGCAGGTTGGAGCAGCCTGTATCTCAGCACAGGAATAAGGTAGGGAAGAATTCTAAGGCTCATTTTGACTGCCTCCAGAAGTTAGATCAGATGGCAAATTGGATTTGGTGCTAGGTCTTTCCCTTTAGGTTTTACCCCAACAATGTTTTCATTAGTTTCGCTCACTCTCGAAATCAAGCATTTTACAGCAGGTTGGAGCAGCCTGTATCTCAGCACAGGAATAAGGTAGGGAAGAATTCAAATGCTCATTTTGACTGCCTCCAGAAGTTAGATCAGATGGCAAATTGGATTTGGTGCTAGGTCTTTCCCTTTAGGTTTTACCCCAACAATGTTTTCATTAGTTTCGCTCACTCTTGAAATCAAGCATTTTACAGCAGGTTGGAGCAGCCTGTATCTCAGCACAGGAATAAGGTAGGGAAGAATTCTAAGGCTCATTTTGACTGCCTCCAGAAGTTAGATCAGATGGCAAATTGGATTTGGTGCTAGGTCTTTCCCTTTAGGTTTTACCCCAACAATGTTTTCATTAGTTTCGCTCACTCTCGAAATCAAGCATTTTACAGCAGGTTGGAGCAGCCTGTATCTCAGCACAGGAATAAGGTAGGGAAGAATTCTAAGGATCATTTTGACTGCCTCCAGAAGTTAGATCAGATGGCAAATTGGATTTGGTGCTAGGTCTTTCCCTTTAGGTTTTACCCCAACAATGTTTTCATTCGTTTCGCTCACTCTCGAAATCAAGCATTTTACAGCAGGTTGGAGCAGCCTGTATCTCAGCACAGGAATAAGGTAGGGAAGAATTCTAAGGCTCATTTTGACTGCCTCCAGAAGTTAGATCAGATGGCAAATTGGATTTGGTGCTAGGTCTTTCCCTTTAGGTTTTACCCCAACAATGTTTTCATTAGTTTCGCTCACTCTCGAAATCAAGCATTTTACAGCAGGTTGGAGCAGCCTGTATCTCAGCACAGGAATAAGGTAGGGAAGAATTCTAAGGCTCATTTTGACTGCCTCCAGAAGTTAGATCAGATGGCAAATCGGATTTGGTGCTAGGTCTTTCCCTTTAGGTTTTACCCCAACAATGTTTTCATTAGTTTCGCTCACTCTCGAAATCAAGCATTTTACAGCAGGTTGGAGCAGCCTGTATCTCAGCACAGGAATAAGGTAGGGAAGAATTCTAAGGATCATTTTGACTGCCTCCAGAAGTTAGATCAGATGGCAAATTGGATTTGGTGCTAGGTCTTTCCCTTTAGGTTTTACCCCAACAATGTTTTCATTAGTTTCGCTCACTCTCGAAATCAAGCATTTTACAGCAGGTTGGAGCAGCCTGTATCTCAGCACAGGAATAAGGTAGGGAAGAATTCTAAGGATCATTTTGACTGCCTCCAGAAGTTAGATCAGATGGCAAATTGGATTTGGTGCTAGGTCTTTCCCTTTAGGTTTTACCCCAACAATGTTTTCATTCGTTTCGCTCACTCTCGAAATCAAGCATTTTACAGCAGGTTGGAGCAGCCTGTATCTCAGCACAGGAATAAGGTAGGGAAGAATTCTAAGGCTCATTTTGACTGCCTCCAGAAGTTAGATCAGATGGCAAATTGGATTTGGTGCTAGGTCTTTCCCTTTAGGTTTTACCCCAACAATGTTTTCATTCGTTTCGCTCACTCTCGAAATCAAGCATTTTACAGCAGGTTGGAGCAGCCTGTATCTCAGCACAGGAATAAGGTAGGGAAGAATTCTAAGGATCATTTTGACTGCCTCCAGAAGTTAGATCAGATGGCAAATTGGATTTGGTGCTAGGTCTTTCCCTTTAGGTTTTACCCCAACAATGTTTTCATTAGTTTCGCTCACTCTCGAAATCAAGCATTTTACAGCAGGTTGGAGCAGCCTGTATCTCAGCACAGGAATAAGGTAGGGAAGAATTCTAAGGATCATTTTGACTGCCTCCAGAAGTTAGATCAGATGGCAAATTGGATTTGGTGCTAGGTCTTTCCCTTTAGGTTTTACCCCAACAATGTTTTCATTCGTTTCGCTCACTCTCGAAATCAAGCATTTTACAGCAGGTTGGAGCAGCCTGTATCTCAGCACAGGAATAAGGTAGGGAAGAATTCTAAGGATCATTTTGACTGCCTCCAGAAGTTAGATCAGATGGCAAATTGGATTTGGTGCTAGGTCTTTCCCTTTAGGTTTTACCCCAACAATGTTTTCATTAGTTTCGCTCACTCTCGAAATCAAGCATTTTACAGCAGGTTGGAGCAGCCTGTATCTCAGCACAGGAATAAGGTAGGGAAGAATTCTAAGGCTCATTTTGACTGCCTCCAGAAGTTAGATCAGATGGCAAATTGGATTTGGTGCTAGGTCTTTCCCTTTAGGTTTTACCCCAACAATGTTTTCATTAGTTTCGCTCACTCTCGAAATCAAGCATTTTACAGCAGGTTGGAGCAGCCTGTATCTCAGCACAGGAATAAGGTAGGGAAGAATTCTAAGGCTCATTTTGACTGCCTCCAGAAGTTAGATCAGATGGCAAATTGGATTTGGTGCTAGGTCTTTCCCTTTAGGTTTTACCCCAACAATGTTTTCATTCGTTTCGCTCACTCTCGAAATCAAGCATTTTACAGCAGGTTGGAGCAGCCTGTATCTCAGCACAGGAATAAGGTAGGGAAGAATTCTAAGGCTCATTTTGACTGCCTCCAGAAGTTAGATCAGATGGCAAATTGGATTTGGTGCTAGGTCTTTCCCTTTAGGTTTTACCCCAACAATGTTTTCATTAGTTTCGCTCACTCTCGAAATCAAGCATTTTACAGCAGGTTGGAGCAGCCTGTATCTCAGCACAGGAATAAGGTAGGGAAGAATTCTAAGGATCATTTTGACTGCCTCCAGAAGTTAGATCAGATGGCAAATTGGATTTGGTGCTAGGTCTTTCCCTTTAGGTTTTACCCCAACAATGTTTTCATTAGTTTCGCTCACTCTCGAAATCAAGCATTTTACAGCAGGTTGGAGCAGCCTGTATCTCAGCACAGGAATAAGGTAGGGAAGAATTCTAAGGCTCATTTTGACTGCCTCCAGAAGTTAGATCAGATGGCAAATTGGATTTGGTGCTAGGTCTTTCCCTTTAGGTTTTACCCCAACAATGTTTTCATTAGTTTCGCTCACTCTCGAAATCAAGCATTTTACAGCAGGTTGGAGCAGCCTGTATCTCAGCACAGGAATAAGGTAGGGAAGAATTCTAAGGCTCATTTTGACTGCCTCCAGAAGTTAGATCAGATGGCAAATTGGATTTGGTGCTAGGTCTTTCCCTTTAGGTTTTACCCCAACAATGTTTTCATTAGTTTCGCTCACTCTCGAAATCAAGCATTTTACAGCAGGTTGGAGCAGCCTGTATCTCAGCACAGGAATAAGGTAGGGAAGAATTCTAAGGATCATTTTGACTGCCTCCAGAAGTTAGATCAGATGGCAAATTGGATTTGGTGCTAGGTCTTTCCCTTTAGGTTTTACCCCAACAATGTTTTCATTAGTTTCGCTCACTCTCGAAATCAAGCATTTTACAGCAGGTTGGAGCAGCCTGTATCTCAGCACAGGAATAAGGTAGGGAAGAATTCAAAGGCTCATTTTGACTGCCTCCAGAAGTTAGATCAGATGGCAAATTGGATTTGGTGCTAGGTCTTTCCCTTTAGGTTTTACCCCAACAATGTTTTCATTAGTTTCGCTCACTCTCGAAATCAAGCATTTTACAGCAGGTTGGAGCAGCCTGTATCTCAGCACAGGAATAAGGTAGGGAAGAATTCTAAGGCTCATTTTGACTGCCTCCAGAAGTTAGATCAGATGGCAAATTGGATTTGGTGCTAGGTCTTTCCCTTTAGGTTTTACCCCAACAATGTTTTCATTAGTTTCGCTCACTCTCGAAATCAAGCATTTTACAGCAGGTTGGAGCAGCCTGTATCTCAGCACAGGAATAAGGTAGGGAAGAATTCTAAGGATCATTTTGACTGCCTCCCGAAGTTAGATCAGATGGCAAATTGGATTTGGTGCTAGGTCTTTCCCTTTAGGTTTTACCCCAACAATGTTTTCATTAGTTTCGCTCACTCTCGAAATCAAGCATTTTACAGCAGGTTGGAGCAGCCTGTATCTCAGCACAGGAATAAGGTAAGGAAGAATTCTAAGGCTCATTTTGACTGCCTCCAGAAGTTAGATCAGATGGCAAATTGGATTTGGTGCTAGGTCTTTCCCTTTAGGTTTTACCCCAACAATGTTTTCATTAGTTTCGCTCACTCTCGAAATCAAGCATTTTACAGCAGGTTGGAGCAGCCTGTATCTCAGCACAGGAATAAGGTAGGGAAGAATTCTAAGGCTCATTTTGACTGCCTCCAGAAGTTAGATCAGATGGCAAATTGGATTTGGTGCTAGGTCTTTCCCTTTAGGTTTTACCCCAACAATGTTTTCATTAGTTTCGCTCACTCTCGAAATCAAGCATTTTACAGCAGGTTGGAGCAGCCTGTATCTCAGCACAGGAATAAGGTAGGGAAGAATTCTAAGGATCATTTTGACTGCCTCCAGAAGTTAGATCAGATGGCAAATTGGATTTGGTGCTAGGTCTTTCCCTTTAGGTTTTACCCCAACAATGTTTTCATTAGTTTCGCTCACTCTCGAAATCAAGCATTTTACAGCAGGTTGGAGCAGCCTGTATCTCAGCACAGGAATAAGGTAGGGAAGAATTCTAAGGATCATTTTGACTGCCTCCAGAAGTTAGATCAGATGGCAAATTGGATTTGGTGCTAGGTCTTTCCCTTTAGGTTTTACCCCAACAATGTTTTCATTCGTTTCGCTCACTCTCGAAATCAAGCATTTTACAGCAGGTTGGAGCAGCCTGTATCTCAGCACAGGAATAAGGTAGGGAAGAATTCTAAGGCTCATTTTGACTGCCTCCAGAAGTTAGATCAGATGGCAAATTGGATTTGGTGCTAGGTCTTTCCCTTTAGGTTTTACCCCAACAATGTTTTCATTAGTTTCGCTCACTCTGGAAATCAAGCATTTTACAGCAGGTTGGAGCAGCCTGTATCTCAGCACAGGAATAAGGTAGGGAAGAATTCAAATGCTCATTTTGACTGCCTCCAGAAGTTAGATCAGATGGCAAATTGGATTTGGTGCTAGGTCTTTCCCTTTAGGTTTTACCCCAACAATGTTTTCATTAGTTTCGCTCACTCTCGAAATCAAGCATTTTACAGCAGGTTGGAGCAGCCTGTATCTCAGCACAGGAATAAGGTAGGGAAGAATTCTAAGGATCATTTTGACTGCCTCCAGAAGTTAGATCAGATGGCAAATTGGATTTGGTGCTAGGTCTTTCCCTTTAGGTTTTACCCCAACAATGTTTTCATTAGTTTCGCTCACTCTCGAAATCAAGCATTTTACAGCAGGTTGGAGCAGCCTGTATCTCAGCACAGGAATAAGGTAGGGAAGAATTCTAAGGCTCATTTTGACTGCCTCCAGAAGTTAGATCAGATGGCAAATTGGATTTGGTGCTAGGTCTTTCCCTTTAGGTTTTACCCCAACAATGTTTTCATTAGTTTCGCTCACTCTCGAAATCAAGCATTTTACAGCAGGTTGGAGCAGCCTGTATCTCAGCACAGGAATAAGGTAGGGAAGAATTCTAAGGCTCATTTTGACTGCCTCCAGAAGTTAGATCAGATGGCAAATTGGATTTGGTGCTAGGTCTTTCCCTTTAGGTTTTACCCCAACAATGTTTTCATTAGTTTCGCTCACTCTCGAAATCAAGCATTTTACAGCAGGTTGGAGCAGCCTGTATCTCAGCACAGGAATAAGGTAGGGAAGAATTCAAATGCTCATTTTGACTGCCTCCAGAAGTTAGATCAGATGGCAAATTGGATTTGGTGCTAGGTCTTTCCCTTTAGGTTTTACCCCAACAATGTTTTCATTAGTTTCGCTCACTCTCGAAATCAAGCATTTTACAGCAGGTTGGAGCAGCCTGTATCTCAGCACAGGAATAAGGTAGGGAAGAATTCTAAGGCTCATTTTGACTGCCTCCAGAAGTTAGATCAGATGGCAAATTGGATTTGGTGCTAGGTCTTTCCCTTTAGGTTTTACCCCAACAATGTTTTCATTAGTTTCGCTCACTCTCGAAATCAAGCATTTTACAGCAGGTTGGAGCAGCCTGTATCTCAGCACAGGAATAAGGTAGGGAAGAATTCTAAGGATCATTTTGACTGCCTCCAGAAGTTAGATCAGATGGCAAATTGGATTTGGTGCTAGGTCTTTCCCTTTAGGTTTTACCCCAACAATGTTTTCATTCGTTTCGCTCACTCTCGAAATCAAGCATTTTACAGCAGGTTGGAGCAGCCTGTATCTCAGCACAGGAATAAGGTAGGGAAGAATTCTAAGGATCATTTTGACTGCCTCCAGAAGTTAGATCAGATGGCAAATTGGATTTGGTGCTAGGTCTTTCCCTTTAGGTTTTACCCCAACAATGTTTTCATTAGTTTCGCTCACTCTCGAAATCAAGCATTTTACAGCAGGTTGGAGCAGCCTGTATCTCAGCACAGGAATAAGGTAGGGAAGAATTCTAAGGATCATTTTGACTGCCTCCAGAAGTTAGATCAGATGGCAAATTGGATTTGGTGCTAGGTCTTTCCCTTTAGGTTTTACCCCAACAATGTTTTCATTAGTTTCGCTCACTCTCGAAATCAAGCATTTTACAGCAGGTTGGAGCAGCCTGTATCTCAGCACAGGAATAAGGTAGGGAAGAATTCTAAGGATCATTTTGACTGCCTCCAGAAGTTAGATCAGATGGCAAATTGGATTTGGTGCTAGGTCTTTCCCTTTAGGTTTTACCCCAACAATGTTTTCATTAGTTTCGCTCACTCTCGAAATCAAGCATTTTACAGCAGGTTGGAGCAGCCTGTATCTCAGCACAGGAATAAGGTAGGGAAGAATTCTAAGGCTCATTTTGACTGCCTCCAGAAGTTAGATCAGATGGCAAATTGGATTTGGTGCTAGGTCTTTCCCTTTAGGTTTTACCCCAACAATGTTTTCATTAGTTTCGCTCACTCTCGAAATCAAGCATTTTACAGCAGGTTGGAGCAGCCTGTATCTCAGCACAGGAATAAGGTAGGGAAGAATTCTAAGGCTCATTTTGACTGCCTCCAGAAGTTAGATCAGATGGCAAATTGGATTTGGTGCTAGGTCTTTCCCTTTAGGTTTTACCCCAACAATGTTTTCATTAGTTTCGCTCACTCTCGAAATCAAGCATTTTACAGCAGGTTGGAGCAGCCTGTATCTCAGCACAGGAATAAGGTAGGGAAGAATTCAAATGCTCATTTTGACTGCCTCCAGAAGTTAGATCAGATGGCAAATTGGATTTGGTGCTAGGTCTTTCCCTTTAGGTTTTACCCCAACAATGTTTTCATTAGTTTCGCTCACTCTCGAAATCAAGCATTTTACAGCAGGTTGGAGCAGCCTGTATCTCAGCACAGGAATAAGGTAGGGAAGAATTCTAAGGCTCATTTTGACTGCCTCCAGAAGTTAGATCAGATGGCAAATTGGATTTGGTGCTAGGTCTTTCCCTTTAGGTTTTACCCCAACAATGTTTTCATTAGTTTCGCTCACTCTCGAAATCAAGCATTTTACAGCAGGTTGGAGCAGCCTGTATCTCAGCACAGGAATAAGGTAGGGAAGAATTCTAAGGATCATTTTGACTGCCTCCAGAAGTTAGATCAGATGGCAAATTGGATTTGGTGCTAGGTCTTTCCCTTTAGGTTTTACCCCAACAATGTTTTCATTAGTTTCGCTCACTCTCGAAATCAAGCATTTTACAGCAGGTTGGAGCAGCCTGTATCTCAGCACAGGAATAAGGTAGGGAAGAATTCTAAGGATCATTTTGACTGCCTCCAGAAGTTAGATCAGATGGCAAATTGGATTTGGTGCTAGGTCTTTCCCTTTAGGTTTTACCCCAACAATGTTTTCATTAGTTTCGCTCACTCTCGAAATCAAGCATTTTACAGCAGGTTGGAGCAGCCTGTATCTCAGCACAGGAATAAGGTAGGGAAGAATTCTAAGGATCATTTTGACTGCCTCCAGAAGTTAGATCAGATGGCAAATCGGATTTGGTGCTAGGTCTTTCCCTTTAGGTTTTACCCCAACAATGTTTTCATTAGTTTCGCTCACTCTCGAAATCAAGCATTTTACAGCAGGTTGGAGCAGCCTGTATCTCAGCACAGGAATAAGGTAGGGAAGAATTCTAAGGCTCATTTTGACTGCCTCCAGAAGTTAGATCAGATGGCAAATTGGATTTGGTGCTAGGTCTTTCCCTTTAGGTTTTACCCCAACAATGTTTTCATTAGTTTCGCTCACTCTCGAAATCAAGCATTTTACAGCAGGTTGGAGCAGCCTGTATCTCAGCACAGGAATAAGGTAGGGAAGAATTCTAAGGCTCATTTTGACTGCCTCCAGAAGTTAGATCAGATGGCAAATTGGATTTGGTGCTAGGTCTTTCCCTTTAGGTTTTACCCCAACAATGTTTTCATTAGTTTCGCTCACTCTCGAAATCAAGCATTTTACAGCAGGTTGGAGCAGCCTGTATCTCAGCACAGGAATAAGGTAGGGAAGAATTCTAAGGATCATTTTGACTGCCTCCAGAAGTTAGATCAGATGGCAAATTGGATTTGGTGCTAGGTCTTTCCCTTTAGGTTTTACCCCAACAATGTTTTCATTAGTTTCGCTCACTCTCGAAATCAAGCATTTTACAGCAGGTTGGAGCAGCCTGTATCTCAGCACAGGAATAAGGTAGGGAAGAATTCTAAGGCTCATTTTGACTGCCTCCAGAAGTTAGATCAGATGGCAAATTGGATTTGGTGCTAGGTCTTTCCCTTTAGGTTTTACCCCAACAATGTTTTCATTAGTTTCGCTCACTCTCGAAATCAAGCATTTTACAGCAGGTTGGAGCAGCCTGTATCTCAGCACAGGAATAAGGTAGGGAAGAATTCTAAGGCTCATTTTGACTGCCTCCAGAAGTTAGATCAGATGGCAAATTGGATTTGGTGCTAGGTCTTTCCCTTTAGGTTTTACCCCAACAATGTTTTCATTAGTTTCGCTCACTCTCGAAATCAAGCATTTTACAGCAGGTTGGAGCAGCCTGTATCTCAGCACAGGAATAAGGTAGGGAAGAATTCTAAGGATCATTTTGACTGCCTCCAGAAGTTAGATCAGATGGCAAATTGGATTTGGTGCTAGGTCTTTCCCTTTAGGTTTTACCCCAACAATGTTTTCATTAGTTTCGCTCACTCTCGAAATCAAGCATTTTACAGCAGGTTGGAGCAGCCTGTATCTCAGCACAGGAATAAGGTAGGGAAGAATTCTAAGGCTCATTTTGACTGCCTCCAGAAGTTAGATCAGATGGCAAATTGGATTTGGTGCTAGGTCTTTCCCTTTAGGTTTTACCCCAACAATGTTTTCATTAGTTTCGCTCACTCTCGAAATCAAGCATTTTACAGCAGGTTGGAGCAGCCTGTATCTCAGCACAGGAATAAGGTAGGGAAGAATTCTAAGGCTCATTTTGACTGCCTCCAGAAGTTAGATCAGATGGCAAATTGGATTTGGTGCTAGGTCTTTCCCTTTAGGTTTTACCCCAACAATGTTTTCATTAGTTTCGCTCACTCTCGAAATCAAGCATTTTACAGCAGGTTGGAGCAGCCTGTATCTCAGCACAGGAATAAGGTAGGGAAGAATTCTAAGGCTCATTTTGACTGCCTCCAGAAGTTAGATCAGATGGCAAATTGGATTTGGTGCTAGGTCTTTCCCTTTAGGTTTTACCCCAACAATGTTTTCATTAGTTTCGCTCACTCTCGAAATCAAGCATTTTACAGCAGGTTGGAGCAGCCTGTATCTCAGCACAGGAATAAGGTAGGGAAGAATTCTAAGGCTCATTTTGACTGCCTCCAGAAGTTAGATCAGATGGCAAATTGGATTTGGTGCTAGGTCTTTCCCTTTAGGTTTTACCCCAACAATGTTTTCATTAGTTTCGCTCACTCTCGAAATCAAGCATTTTACAGCAGGTTGGAGCAGCCTGTATCTCAGCACAGGAATAAGGTAGGGAAGAATTCTAAGGCTCATTTTGACTGCCTCCAGAAGTTAGATCAGATGGCAAATTGGATTTGGTGCTAGGTCTTTCCCTTTAGGTTTTACCCCAACAATGTTTTCATTAGTTTCGCTCACTCTCGAAATCAAGCATTTTACAGCAGGTTGGAGCAGCCTGTATCTCAGCACAGGAATAAGGTAGGGAAGAATTCTAAGGCTCATTTTGACTGCCTCCAGAAGTTAGATCAGATGGCAAATTGGATTTGGTGCTAGGTCTTTCCCTTTAGGTTTTACCCCAACAATGTTTTCATTAGTTTCGCTCACTCTCGAAATCAAGCATTTTACAGCAGGTTGGAGCAGCCTGTATCTCAGCACAGGAATAAGGTAGGGAAGAATTCTAAGGCTCATTTTGACTGCCTCCAGAAGTTAGATCAGATGGCAAATTGGATTTGGTGCTAGGTCTTTCCCTTTAGGTTTTACCCCAACAATGTTTTCATTAGTTTCGCTCACTCTCGAAATCAAGCATTTTACAGCAGGTTGGAGCAGCCTGTATCTCAGCACAGGAATAAGGTAGGGAAGAATTCTAAGGCTCATTTTGACTGCCTCCAGAAGTTAGATCAGATGGCAAATTGGATTTGGTGCTAGGTCTTTCCCTTTAGGTTTTACCCCAACAATGTTTTCATTAGTTTCGCTCACTCTCGAAATCAAGCATTTTACAGCAGGTTGGAGCAGCCTGTATCTCAGCACAGGAATAAGGTAGGGAAGAATTCTAAGGCTCATTTTGACTGCCTCCAGAAGTTAGATCAGATGGCAAATTGGATTTGGTGCTAGGTCTTTCCCTTTAGGTTTTACCCCAACAATGTTTTCATTAGTTTCGCTCACTCTCGAAATCAAGCATTTTACAGCAGGTTGGAGCAGCCTGTATCTCAGCACAGGAATAAGGTAGGGAAGAATTCTAAGGCTCATTTTGACTGCCTCCAGAAGTTAGATCAGATGGCAAATTGGATT
>NW_027143832.1:0-47038 GCF_026170545.1 Melanerpes formicivorus
TTAGTTTCGCTCACTCTCGAAATCAAGCATTTTACAGCAGGTTGGAGCAGCCTGTATCTCAGCACAGGAATAAGGTAGGGAAGAATTCTAAGGATCATTTTGACTGCCTCCAGAAGTTAGATCAGATGGCAAATTGGATTTGGTGCTAGGTCTTTCCCTTTAGGTTTTACCCCAACAATGTTTTCATTAGTTTCGCTCACTCTCGAAATCAAGCATTTTACAGCAGGTTGGAGCAGCCTGTATCTCAGCACAGGAATAAGGTAGGGAAGAATTCTAAGGATCATTTTGACTGCCTCCAGAAGTTAGATCAGATGGCAAATTGGATTTGGTGCTAGGTCTTTCCCTTTAGGTTTTACCCCAACAATGTTTTCATTAGTTTCGCTCACTCTCGAAATCAAGCATTTTACAGCAGGTTGGAGCAGCCTGTATCTCAGCACAGGAATAAGGTAGGGAAGAATTCAAAGGATCATTTTGACTGCCTCCAGAAGTTAGATCAGATGGCAAATTGGATTTGGTGCTAGGTCTTTCCCTTTAGGTTTTACCCCAACAATGTTTTCATTAGTTTCGCTCACTCTCGAAATCAAGCATTTTACAGCAGGTTGGAGCAGCCTGTATCTCAGCACAGGAATAAGGTAGGGAAGAATTCTAAGGATCATTTTGAGTTCCTCCAGAAGTTAGATCAGATGGCAAATTGGATTTGGTGCTAGGTCTTTCCCTTTAGGTTTTACCCCAACAATGTTTTCATTAGTTTCGCTCACTCTCGAAATCAAGCATTTTACAGCAGGTTGGAGCAGCCTGTATCTCAGCACAGGAATAAGGTAGGGAAGAATTCTAAGGCTCATTTTGACTGCCTCCAGAAGTTAGATCAGATGGCAAATTGGATTTGGTGCTAGGTCTTTCCCTTTAGGTTTTACCCCAACAATGTTTTCATTAGTTTCGCTCACTCTCGAAATCAAGCATTTTACAGCAGGTTGGAGCAGCCTGTATCTCAGCACAGGAATAAGGTAGGGAAGAATTCTAAGGATCATTTTGACTGCCTCCAGAAGTTAGATCAGATGGCAAATTGGATTTGGTGCTAGGTCTTTCCCTTTAGGTTTTACCCCAACAATGTTTTCATTAGTTTCGCTCACTCTCGAAATCAAGCATTTTACAGCAGGTTGGAGCAGCCTGTATCTCAGCACAGGAATAAGGTAGGGAAGAATTCTAAGGATCATTTTGACTGCCTCCAGAAGTTAGATCAGATGGCAAATTGGATTTGGTGCTAGGTCTTTCCCTTTAGGTTTTACCCCAACAATGTTTTCATTAGTTTCGCTCACTCTCGAAATCAAGCATTTTACAGCAGGTTGGAGCAGCCTGTATCTCAGCACAGGAATAAGGTAGGGAAGAATTCTAAGGCTCATTTTGACTGCCTCCAGAAGTTAGATCAGATGGCAAATTGGATTTGGTGCTAGGTCTTTCCCTTTAGGTTTTACCCCAACAATGTTTTCATTAGTTTCGCTCACTCTCGAAATCAAGCATTTTACAGCAGGTTGGAGCAGCCTGTATCTCAGCACAGGAATAAGGTAGGGAAGAATTCTAAGGCTCATTTTGACTGCCTCCGGAAGTTAGATCAGATGGCAAATTGGATTTGGTGCTAGGTCTTTCCCTTTAGGTTTTACCCCAACAATGTTTTCATTAGTTTCGCTCACTCTCGAAATCAAGCATTTTACAGCAGGTTGGAGCAGCCTGTATCTCAGCACAGGAATAAGGTAGAGAAGAATTCTAAGGCTCATTTTGACTGCCTCCAGAAGTTAGATCAGATGGCAAATTGGATTTGGTGCTAGGTCTTTCCCTTTAGGTTTTACCCCAACAATGTTTTCATTAGTTTCGCTCACTCTCGAAATCAAGCATTTTACAGCAGGTTGGAGCAGCCTGTATCTCAGCACAGGAATAAGGTAGGGAAGAATTCTAAGGATCATTTTGACTGCCTCCAGAAGTTAGATCAGATGGCAAATTGGATTTGGTGCTAGGTCTTTCCCTTTAGGTTTTACCCCAACAATGTTTTCATTAGTTTCGCTCACTCTCGAAATCAAGCATTTTACAGCAGGTTGGAGCAGCCTGTATCTCAGCACAGGAATAAGGTAGGGAAGAATTCTAAGGATCATTTTGACTGCCTCCAGAAGTTAGATCAGATGGCAAATTGGATTTGGTGCTAGGTCTTTCCCTTTAGGTTTTACCCCAACAATGTTTTCATTAGTTTCGCTCACTCTCGAAATCAAGCATTTTACAGCAGGTTGGAGCAGCCTGTATCTCAGCACAGGAATAAGGTAGGGAAGAATTCTAAGGATCATTTTGACTGCCTCCAGAAGTTAGATCAGATGGCAAATTGGATTTGGTGCTAGGTCTTTCCCTTTAGGTTTTACCCCAACAATGTTTTCATTAGTTTCGCTCACTCTCGAAATCAAGCATTTTACAGCAGGTTGGAGCAGCCTGTATCTCAGCACAGGAATAAGGTAGGGAAGAATTCTAAGGCTCATTTTGACTGCCTCCAGAAGTTAGATCAGATGGCAAATTGGATTTGGTGCTAGGTCTTTCCCTTTAGGTTTTACCCCAACAATGTTTTCATTAGTTTCGCTCACTCTCGAAATCAAGCATTTTACAGCAGGTTGGAGCAGCCTGTATCTCAGCACAGGAATAAGGTAGGGAAGAATTCTAAGGATCATTTTGACTGCCTCCAGAAGTTAGATCAGATGGCAAATTGGATTTGGTGCTAGGTCTTTCCCTTTAGGTTTTACCCCAACAATGTTTTCATTAGTTGCGCTCAGTCTCGAAATCAAGCATTTTACAGCAGGTTGGAGCAGCCTGTATCTCAGCACAGGAATAAGGTAGGGAAGAATTCTAAGGCTCATTTTGACTGCCTCCAGAAGTTAGATCAGATGGCAAATTGGATTTGGTGCTAGGTCTTTCCCTTTAGGTTTTACCCCAACAATGTTTTCATTAGTTTCGCTCACTCTCGAAATCAAGCATTTTACAGCAGGTTGGAGCAGCCTGTATCTCAGCACAGGAATAAGGTAGGGAAGAATTCTAAGGCTCATTTTGACTGCCTCCAGAAGTTAGATCAGATGGCAAATTGGATTTGGTGCTAGGTCTTTCCCTTTAGGTTTTACCCCAACAATGTTTTCATTAGTTTCGCTCACTCTCGAAATCAAGCATTTTACAGCAGGTTGGAGCAGCCTGTATCTCAGCACAGGAATAAGGTAGGGAAGAATTCTAAGGCTCATTTTGACTGCCTCCAGAAGTTAGCTCAGATGGCAAATTGGATTTGGTGCTAGGTCTTTCCCTTTAGGTTTTACCCCAACAATGTTTTCATTAGTTTCGCTCACTCTCGAAATCAAGCATTTTACAGCAGGTTGGAGCAGCCTGTATGTCAGCACAGGAATAAGGTAGGGAAGAATTCTAAGGCTCATTTTGACTGCCTCCAGAAGTTAGCTCAGATGGCAAATTGGATTTGGTGCTAGGTCTTTCCCTTTAGGTTTTACCCCAACAATGTTTTCATTAGTTTCGCTCACTCTCGAAATCAAGCATTTTACAGCAGGTTGGAGCAGCCTGTATCTCAGCACAGGAATAAGGTAGGGAAGAATTCTAAGGATCATTTTGACTGCCTCCAGAAGTTAGATCAGATGGCAAATTGGATTTGGTGCTAGGTCTTTCCCTTTAGGTTTTACCCCAACAATGTTTTCATTAGTTTCGCTCACTCTCGAAATCAAGCATTTTACAGCAGGTTGGAGCAGCCTGTATCTCAGCACAGGAATAAGGTAGGGAAGAATTCTAAGGCTCATTTTGACTGCCTCCAGAAGTTAGATCAGATGGCAAATTGGATTTGGTGCTAGGTCTTTCCCTTTAGGTTTTACCCCAACAATGTTTTCATTAGTTTCGCTCACTCTCGAAATCAAGCATTTTACAGCAGGTTGGAGCAGCCTGTATCTCAGCACAGGAATAAGGTAGGGAAGAATTCTAAGGCTCATTTTGACTGCCTCCAGAAGTTAGACCAGATGGCAAATTGGATTTGGTGCTAGGTCTTTCCCTTTAGGTTTTACCCCAACAATGTTTTCATTAGTTTCGCTCACTCTCGAAATCAAGCATTTTACAGCAGGTTGGAGCAGCCTGTATCTCAGCACAGGAATAAGGTAGGGAAGAATTCTAAGGCTCATTTTGACTGCCTCCAGAAGTTAGATCAGATGGCAAATTGGATTTGGTGCTAGGTCTTTCCCTTTAGGTTTTACCCCAACAATGTTTTCATTAGTTTCGCTCACTCTCGAAATCAAGCATTTTACAGCAGGTTGGAGCAGCCTGTATCTCAGCACAGGAATAAGGTAGGGAAGAATTCTAAGGCTCATTTTGACTGCCTCCAGAAGTTAGATCAGATGGCAAATTGGATTTGGTGCTAGGTCTTTCCCTTTAGGTTTTACCCCAACAATGTTTTCATTAGTTTCGCTCACTCTCGAAATCAAGCATTTTACAGCAGGTTGGAGCAGCCTGTATCTCAGCACAGGAATAAGGTAGGGAAGAATTCTAAGGCTCATTTTGACTGCCTCCAGAAGTTAGATCAGATGGCAAATTGGATTTGGTGCTAGGTCTTTCCCTTTAGGTTTTACCCCAACAATGTTTTCATTAGTTTCGCTCACTCTCGAAATCAAGCATTTTACAGCAGGTTGGAGCAGCCTGTATCTCAGCACAGGAATAAGGTAGGGAAGAATTCTAAGGCTCATTTTGACTGCCTCCAGAAATTAGATCAGATGGCAAATTGGATTTGGTGCTAGGTCTTTCCCTTTAGGTTTTACCCCAACAATGTTTTCATTAGTTTCGCTCACTCTCGAAATCAAGCATTTTACAGCAGGTTGGAGCAGCCTGTATCTCAGCACAGGAATAAGGTAGGGAAGAATTCTAAGGATCATTTTGACTGCCTCCAGAAGTTAGATCAGATGGCAAATTGGATTTGGTGCTAGGTCTTTCCCTTTAGGTTTTACCCCAACAATGTTTTCATTAGTTTCGCTCACTCTCGAAATCAAGCATTTTACAGCAGGTTGGAGCAGCCTGTATCTCAGCACAGGAATAAGGTAGGGAAGAATTCTAAGGCTCATTTTGACTGCCTCCAGAAGTTAGATCAGATGGCAAATTGGATTTGGTGCTAGGTCTTTCCCTTTAGGTTTTACCCCAACAATGTTTTCATTAGTTTCGCTCACTCTCGAAATCAAGCATTTTACAGCAGGTTGGAGCAGCCTGTATCTCAGCACAGGAATAAGGTAGGGAAGAATTCTAAGGCTCATTTTGACTGCCTCCAGAAGTTAGATCAGATGGCAAATTGGATTTGGTGCTAGGTCTTTCCCTTTAGGTTTTACCCCAACAATGTTTTCATTAGTTTCGCTCACTCTCGAAATCAAGCATTTTACAGCAGGTTGGAGCAGCCTGTATCTCAGCACAGGAATAAGGTAGGGAAGAATTCTAAGGCTCATTTTGACTGCCTCCAGAAGTTAGATCAGATGGCAAATTGGATTTGGTGCTAGGTCTTTCCCTTTAGGTTTTACCCCAACAATGTTTTCATTAGTTTCGCTCACTCTCGAAATCAAGCATTTTACAGCAGGTTGGAGCAGCCTGTATCTCAGCACAGGAATAAGGTAGGGAAGAATTCTAAGGCTCATTTTGACTGCCTCCAGAAGTTAGATCAGATGGCAAATTGGATTTGGTGCTAGGTCTTTCCCTTTAGGTTTTACCCCAACAATGTTTTCATTAGTTTCGCTCACTCTCGAAATCAAGCATTTTACAGCAGGTTGGAGCAGCCTGTATCTCAGCACAGGAATAAGGTAGGGAAGAATTCTAAGGCTCATTTTGACTGCCTCCAGAAGTTAGATCAGATGGCAAATTGGATTTGGTGCTAGGTCTTTCCCTTTAGGTTTTACCCCAACAATGTTTTCATTAGTTTCGCTCACTCTCGAAATCAAGCATTTTACAGCAGGTTGGAGCAGCCTGTATCTCAGCACAGGAATAAGGTAGGGAAGAATTCTAAGGATCATTTTGACTGCCTCCAGAAGTTAGATCAGATGGCAAATTGGATTTGGTGCTAGGTCTTTCCCTTTAGGTTTTACCCCAACAATGTTTTCATTAGTTTCGCTCACTCTCGAAATCAAGCATTTTACAGCAGGTTGGAGCAGCCTGTATCTCAGCACAGGAATAAGGTAGGGAAGAATTCTAAGGCTCATTTTGACTGCCTCCAGAAGTTAGATCAGATGGCAAATTGGATTTGGTGCTAGGTCTTTCCCTTTAGGTTTTACCCCAACAATGTTTTCATTAGTTTCGCTCACTCTCGAAATCAAGCATTTTACAGCAGGTTGGAGCAGCCTGTATCTCAGCACAGGAATAAGGTAGGGAAGAATTCTAAGGCTCATTTTGACTGCCTCCAGAAGTTAGATCAGATGGCAAATTGGATTTGGTGCTAGGTCTTTCCCTTTAGGTTTTACCCCAACAATGTTTTCATTAGTTTCGCTCACTCTCGAAATCAAGCATTTTACAGCAGGTTGGAGCAGCCTGTATCTCAGCACAGGAATAAGGTAGGGAAGAATTCTAAGGCTCATTTTGACTGCCTCCAGAAGTTAGATCAGATGGCAAATTGGATTTGGTGCTAGGTCTTTCCCTTTAGGTTTTACCCCAACAATGTTTTCATTAGTTTCGCTCACTCTCGAAATCAAGCATTTTACAGCAGGTTGGAGCAGCCTGTATCTCAGCACAGGAATAAGGTAGGGAAGAATTCTAAGGCTCATTTTGACTGCCTCCAGAAGTTAGATCAGATGGCAAATTGGATTTGGTGCTAGGTCTTTCCCTTTAGGTTTTACCCCAACAATGTTTTCATTAGTTTCGCTCACTCTCGAAATCAAGCATTTTACAGCAGGTTGGAGCAGCCTGTATCTCAGCACAGGAATAAGGTAGGGAAGAATTCTAAGGCTCATTTTGACTGCCTCCAGAAGTTAGATCAGATGGCAAATTGGATTTGGTGCTAGGTCTTTCCCTTTAGGTTTTACCCCAACAATGTTTTCATTAGTTTCGCTCACTCTCGAAATCAAGCATTTTACAGCAGGTTGGAGCAGCCTGTATCTCAGCACAGGAATAAGGTAGGGAAGAATTCTAAGGCTCATTTTGACTGCCTCCAGAAGTTAGATCAGATGGCAAATTGGATTTGGTGCTAGGTCTTTCCCTTTAGGTTTTACCCCAACAATGTTTTCATTAGTTTCGCTCACTCTCGAAATCAAGCATTTTACAGCAGGTTGGAGCAGCCTGTATCTCAGCACAGGAATAAGGTAGGGAAGAATTCTAAGGCTCATTTTGACTGCCTCCAGAAGTTAGATCAGATGGCAAATTGGATTTGGTGCTAGGTCTTTCCCTTTAGGTTTTACCCCAACAATGTTTTCATTAGTTTCGCTCACTCTCGAAATCAAGCATTTTACAGCAGGTTGGAGCAGCCTGTATCTCAGCACAGGAATAAGGTAGGGAAGAATTCTAAGGATCATTTTGACTGCCTCCAGAAGTTAGATCAGATGGCAAATTGGATTTGGTGCTAGGTCTTTCCCTTTAGGTTTTACCCCAACAATGTTTTCATTAGTTTCGCTCACTCTCGAAATCAAGCATTTTACAGCAGGTTGGAGCAGCCTGTATCTCAGCACAGGAATAAGGTAGGGAAGAATTCTAAGGCTCATTTTGACGGCCTCCAGAAGTTAGATTAGATGGCAAATTGGATTTGGTGCTAGGTCTTTCCCTTTAGGTTTTACCCCAACAATGTTTTCATTAGTTTCGCTCACTCTCGAAATCAAGCATTTTACAGCAGGTTGGAGCAGCCTGTATCTCAGCACAGGAATAAGGTAGGGAAGAATTCTAAGGCTCATTTTGACTGCCTCCAGAAGTTAGATCAGATGGCAAATTGGATTTGGTGCTAGGTCTTTCCCTTTAGGTTTTACCCCAACAATGTTTTCATTAGTTTCGCTCACTCTCGAAATCAAGCATTTTACAGCAGGTTGGAGCAGCCTGTATCTCAGCACAGGAATAAGGTAGGGAAGAATTCTAAGGCTCATTTTGACTGCCTCCAGAAGTTAGATCAGATGGCAAATTGGATTTGGTGCTAGGTCTTTCCCTTTAGGTTTTACCCCAACAATGTTTTCATTAGTTTCGCTCACTCTCGAAATCAAGCATTTTACAGCAGGTTGGAGCAGCCTGTATCTCAGCACAGGAATAAGGTAGGGAAGAATTCTAAGGCTCATTTTGACTGCCTCCAGAAGTTAGATCAGATGGCAAATTGGATTTGGTGCTAGGTCTTTCCCTTTAGGTTTTACCCCAACAATGTTTTCATTAGTTTCGCTCACTCTCGAAATCAAGCATTTTACAGCAGGTTGGAGCAGCCTGTATCTCAGCACAGGAATAAGGTAGGGAAGAATTCTAAGGATCATTTTGACTGCCTCCAGAAGTTAGATCAGATGGCAAATTGGATTTGGTGCTAGGTCTTTCCCTTTAGGTTTTACCCCAACAATGTTTTCATTAGTTTCGCTCACTCTCGAAATCAAGCATTTTACAGCAGGTTGGAGCAGCCTGTATCTCAGCACAGGAATAAGGTAGGGAAGAATTCTAAGGCTCATTTTGACTGCCTCCAGAAGTTAGATCAGATGGCAAATTGGATTTGGTGCTAGGTCTTTCCCTTTAGGTTTTACCCCAACAATGTTTTCATTAGTTTCGCTCACTCTCGAAATCAAGCATTTTACAGCAGGTTGGAGCAGCCTGTATCTCAGCACAGGAATAAGGTAGGGAAGAATTCTAAGGCTCATTTTGACTGCCTCCAGAAGTTAGATCAGATGGCAAATTGGATTTGGTGCTAGGTCTTTCCCTTTAGGTTTTACCCCAACAATGTTTTCATTAGTTTCGCTCACTCTCGAAATCAAGCATTTTACAGCAGGTTGGAGCAGCCTGTATCTCAGCACAGGAATAAGGTAGGGAAGAATTCTAAGGATCATTTTGACTGCCTCCAGAAGTTAGATCAGATGGCAAATTGGATTTGGTGCTAGGTCTTTCCCTTTAGGTTTTACCCCAACAATGTTTTCATTAGTTTCGCTCACTCTCGAAATCAAGCATTTTACAGCAGGTTGGAGCAGCCTGTATCTCAGCACAGGAATAAGGTAGGGAAGAATTCTAAGGCTCATTTTGACTGCCTCCAGAAGTTAGATCAGATGGCAAATTGGATTTGGTGCTAGGTCTTTCCCTTTAGGTTTTACCCCAACAATGTTTTCATTAGTTTCGCTCACTCTCGAAATCAAGCATTTTACAGCAGGTTGGAGCAGCCTGTATCTCAGCACAGGAATAAGGTAGGGAAGAATTCTAAGGCTCATTTTGACTGCCTCCAGAAGTTAGATCAGATGGCAAATTGGATTTGGTGCTAGGTCTTTCGCTTTAGGTTTTACCCCAACAATGTTTTCATTAGTTTCGCTCACTCTCGAAATCAAGCATTTTACAGCAGGTTGGAGCAGCCTGTATCTCAGCACAGGAATAAGGTAGGGAAGAATTCTAAGGATCATTTTGACTGCCTCCAGAAGTTAGATCAGATGGCAAATTGGATTTGGTGCTAGGTCTTTCCCTTTAGGTTTTACCCCAACAATGTTTTCATTAGTTTCGCTCACTCTCGAAATCAAGCATTTTACAGCAGGTTGGAGCAGCCTTTATCTCAGCACAGGAATAAGGTAGGGAAGAATTCTAAGGCTCATTTTGACTGCCTCCAGAAGTTAGATCAGATGGCAAATTGGATTTGGTGCTAGGTCTTTCCCTTTAGGTTTTACCCCAACAATGTTTTCATTAGTTTCGCTCACTCTCGAAATCAAGCATTTTACAGCAGGTTGGAGCAGCCTGTATCTCAGCACAGGAATAAGGTAGGGAAGAATTCTAAGGATCATTTTGACTGCCTCCAGAAGTTAGATCAGATGGCAAATTGGATTTGGTGCTAGGTCTTTCCCTTTAGGTTTTACCCCAACAATGTTTTCATTAGTTTCGCTCACTCTCGAAATCAAGCATTTTACAGCAGGTTGGAGCAGCCTGTATCTCAGCACAGGAATAAGGTAGGGAAGAATTCTAAGGATCATTTTGACTGCCTCCAGAAGTTAGATCAGATGGCAAATTGGATTTGGTGCTAGGTCTTTCCCTTTAGGTTTTACCCCAACAATGTTTTCATTAGTTTCGCTCACTCTCGAAATCAAGCATTTTACAGCAGGTTGGAGCAGCCTGTATCTCAGCACAGGAATAAGGTAGGGAAGAATTCTAAGGCTCATTTTGACTGCCTCCAGAAGTTAGATCAGATGGCCAATTGGATTTGGTGCTAGGTCTTTCCCTTTAGGTTTTACCCCAACAATGTTTTCATTAGTTTCGCTCACTCTCGAAATCAAGCATTTTACAGCAGGTTGGAGCAGCCTGTATCTCAGCACAGGAATAAGGTAGGGAAGAATTCTAAGGATCATTTTGACTGCCTCCAGAAGTTAGATCAGATGGCAAATTGGATTTGGTGCTAGGTCTTTCCCTTTAGGTTTTACCCCAACAATGTTTTCATTAGTTTCGCTCACTCTCGAAATCAAGCATTTTACAGCAGGTTGGAGCAGCCTGTATCTCAGCACAGGAATAAGGTAGGGAAGAATTCTAAGGATCATTTTGACTGCCTCCAGAAGTTAGATCAGATGGCAAATTGGATTTGGTGCTAGGTCTTTCCCTTTAGGTTTTACCCCAACAATGTTTTCATTAGTTTCGCTCACTCTCGAAATCAAGCATTTTACAGCAGGTTGGAGCAGCCTGTATCTCAGCACAGGAATAAGGTAGGGAAGAATTCTAAGGATCATTTTGACTGCCTCCAGAAGTTAGATCAGATGGCAAATTGGATTTGGTGCTAGGTCTTTCCCTTTAGGTTTTACCCCAACAATGTTTTCATTAGTTGCGCTCAGTCTCGAAATCAAGCATTTTACAGCAGGTTGGAGCAGCCTGTATCTCAGCACAGGAATAAGGTAGGGAAGAATTCTAAGGATCATTTTGACTGCCTCCAGAAGTTAGATCAGATGGCAAATTGGATTTGGTGCTAGGTCTTTCCCTTTAGGTTTTACCCCAACAATGTTTTCATTAGTTTCGCTCACTCTCGAAATCAAGCATTTTACAGCAGGTTGGAGCAGCCTGTATCTCAGCACAGGAATAAGGTAGGGAAGAATTCTAAGGATCATTTTGACTGCCTCCAGAAGTTAGATCAGATGGCAAATTGGATTTGGTGCTAGGTCTTTCCCTTTAGGTTTTACCCCAACAATGTTTTCATTAGTTTCGCTCACTCTCGAAATCAAGCATTTTACAGCAGGTTGGAGCAGCCTGTATCTCAGCACAGGAATAAGGTAGGGAAGAATTCTAAGGCTCATTTTGACTGCCTCCAGAAGTTAGATCAGATGGCAAATTGGATTTGGTGCTAGGTCTTTCCCTTTAGGTTTTACCCCAACAATGTTTTCATTAGTTTCGCTCACTCTCGAAATCAAGCATTTTACAGCAGGTTGGAGCAGCCTGTATCTCAGCACAGGAATAAGGTAGGGAAGAATTCTAAGGCTCATTTTGACTGCCTCCAGAAGTTAGATCAGATGGCAAATTGGATTTGGTGCTAGGTCTTTCCCTTTAGGTTTTACCCCAACAATGTTTTCATTAGTTGCGCTCAGTCTCGAAATCAAGCATTTTACAGCAGGTTGGAGCAGCCTGTATCTCAGCACAGGAATAAGGTAGGGAAGAATTCTAAGGCTCATTTTGACTGCCTCCAGAAGTTAGATCAGATGGCAAATTGGATTTGGTGCTAGGTCTTTCCCTTTAGGTTTTACCCCAACAATGTTTTCATTAGTTTCGCTCACTCTCGAAATCAAGCATTTTACAGCAGGTTGGAGCAGCCTGTATCTCAGCACAGGAATAAGGTAGGGAAGAATTCTAAGGATCATTTTGACTGCCTCCAGAAGTTAGATCAGATGGCAAATTGGATTTGGTGCTAGGTCTTTCCCTTTAGGTTTTACCCCAACAATGTTTTCATTAGTTTCGCTCACTCTCGAAATCAAGCATTTTACAGCAGGTTGGAGCAGCCTGTATCTCAGCACAGGAATAAGGTAGGGAAGAATTCTAAGGATCATTTTGACTGCCTCCAGAAGTTAGATCAGATGGCAAATTGGATTTGGTGCTAGGTCTTTCCCTTTAGGTTTTACCCCAACTATGTTTACATTAGTTTCGCTCACTCTCGGAATCAAGCATTTTACAGCAGGTTGGAGCAGCCTGTATCTCAGCACAGGAATAAGGTAGGGAAGAATTCTAAGGATCATTTTGACTGCCTCCAGAAGTTAGATCAGATGGCAAATTGGATTTGGTGCTAGGTCTTTCCCTTTAGGTTTTACCCCAACAATGTTTTCATTAGTTTCGCTCACTCTCGAAATCAAGCATTTTACAGCAGGTTGGAGCAGCCTGTATCTCAGCACAGGAATAAGGTAGGGAAGAATTCTAAGGATCATTTTGACTGCCTCCAGAAGTTAGATCAGATGGCAAATTGGATTTGGTGCTAGGTCTTTCCCTTTAGGTTTTACCCCAACAATGTTTTCATTAGTTTCGCTCACTCTCGAAATCAAGCATTTTACAGCAGGTTGGAGCAGCCTGTATCTCAGCACAGGAATAAGGTAGGGAAGAATTCTAAGGCTCATTTTGACTGCCTCCAGAAGTTAGATCAGATGGCAAATTGGATTTGGTGCTAGGTCTTTCCCTTTAGGTTTTACCCCAACAATGTTTTCATTAGTTTCGCTCACTCTCGAAATCAAGCATTTTACAGCAGGTTGGAGCAGCCTGTATCTCAGCACAGGAATAAGGTAGGGAAGAATTCTAAGGCTCATTTTGACTGCCTCCAGAAGTTAGATCAGATGGCAAATTGGATTTGGTGCTAGGTCTTTCCCTTTAGGTTTTACCCCAACAATGTTTTCATTAGTTGCGCTCAGTCTCGAAATCAAGCATTTTACAGCAGGTTGGAGCAGCCTGTATCTCAGCACAGGAATAAGGTAGGGAAGAATTCTAAGGATCATTTTGACTGCCTCCAGAAGTTAGATCAGATGGCAAATTGGATTTGGTGCTAGGTCTTTCCCTTTAGGTTTTACCCCAACAATGTTTTCATTAGTTTCGCTCACTCTCGAAATCAAGCATTTTACAGCAGGTTGGAGCAGCCTGTATCTCAGCACAGGAATAAGGTAGGGAAGAATTCTAAGGCTCATTTTGACTGCCTCCAGAAGTTAGATCAGATGGCAAATTGGATTTGGTGCTAGGTCTTTCCCTTTAGGTTTTACCCCAACAATGTTTTCATTAGTTTCGCTCACTCTCGAAATCAAGCATTTTACAGCAGGTTGGAGCAGCCTGTATCTCAGCACAGGAATAAGGTAGGGAAGAATTCTAAGGATCATTTTGACTGCCTCCAGAAGTTAGATCAGATGGCAAATTGGATTTGGTGCTAGGTCTTTCCCTTTAGGTTTTACCCCAACAATGTTTTCATTAGTTTCGCTCACTCTCGAAATGAAGCATTTTACAGCAGGTTGGAGCAGCCTGTATCTCAGCACAGGAATAAGGTAGGGAAGAATTCTAAGGCTCATTTTGACTGCCTCCAGAAGTTAGATCAGATGGCAAATTGGATTTGGTGCTAGGTCTTTCCCTTTAGGTTTTACCCCAACAATGTTTTCATTAGTTTCGCTCACTCTCGAAATCAAGCATTTTACAGCAGGTTGGAGCAGCCTGTATCTCAGCACAGGAATAAGGTAGGGAAGAATTCTAAGGATCATTTTGACTGCCTCCAGAAGTTAGATCAGATGGCAAATTGGATTTGGTGCTAGGTCTTTCCCTTTAGGTTTTACCCCAACAATGTTTTCATTAGTTTCGCTCACTCTCGAAATCAAGCATTTTACAGCAGGTTGGAGCAGCCTGTATCTCAGCACAGGAATAAGGTAGGGAAGAATTCTAAGGATCATTTTGACTGCCTCCAGAAGTTAGATCAGATGGCAAATTGGATTTGGTGCTAGGTCTTTCCCTTTAGGTTTTACCCCAACAATGTTTTCATTAGTTTCGCTCACTCTCGAAATCAAGCATTTTACAGCAGTTTGGAGCAGCCTGTATCTCTGCACAGGAATAAGGTAGGGAAGAATTCTAAGGATCATTTTGACTGCCTCCAGAAGTTAGATCAGATGGCAAATTGGATTTGGTGCTAGGTCTTTCCCTTTAGGTTTTACCCCAACAATGTTTTCATTAGTTGCGCTCAGTCTCGAAATCAAGCATTTTACAGCAGGTTGGAGCAGCCTGTATCTCAGCACAGGAATAAGGTAGGGAAGAATTCTAAGGATCATTTTGACTGCCTCCAGAAGTTAGATCAGATGGCAAATTGGATTTGGTGCTAGGTCTTTCCCTTTAGGTTTTACCCCAACAATGTTTTCATTAGTTTCGCTCACTCTCGAAATCAAGCATTTTACAGCAGGTTGGAGCAGCCTGTATCTCAGCACAGGAATAAGGTAGGGAAGAATTCTAAGGATCATTTTGACTGCCTCCAGAAGTTAGATCAGATGGCAAATTGGATTTGGTGCTAGGTCTTTCCCTTTAGGTTTTACCCCAACAATGTTTTCATTAGTTTCGCTCACTCTCGAAATCAAGCATTTTACAGCAGGTTGGAGCAGCCTGTATCTCAGCACAGGAATAAGGTAGGGAAGAATTCTAAGGATCATTTTGACTGCCTCCAGAAGTTAGATCAGATGGCAAATTGGATTTGGTGCTAGGTCTTTCCCTTTAGGTTTTACCCCAACAATGTTTTCATTAGTTTCGCTCACTCTCGGAATCAAGCATTTTACAGCAGGTTGGAGCAGCCTGTATCTCAGCACAGGAATAAGGTAGGGAAGAATTCTAAGGCTCATTTTGACTGCCTCCAGAAGTTAGATCAGATG
Source organism: Melanerpes formicivorus (assembly GCF_026170545.1). Lineage (NCBI taxonomy): Eukaryota > Metazoa > Chordata > Aves > Piciformes > Picidae > Melanerpes > Melanerpes formicivorus. The sequence continues at coordinate 15,009 of NW_027143832.1, forward strand.
GCAAATTGGATTTGGTGCTAGGTCTTTCCCTTTAGGTTTTACCCCAACAATGTTTTCATTAGTTTCGCTCACTCTCGAAATCAAGCATTTTACAGCAGGTTGGAGCAGCCTGTATCTCAGCACAGGAATAAGGTAGGGAAGAATTCTAAGGATCATTTTGACTGCCTCCAGAAGTTAGATCAGATGGCAAATTGGATTTGGTGCTAGGTCTTTCCCTTTAGGTTTTACCCCAACAATGTTTTCATTAGTTTCGCTCACTCTCGAAATCAAGCATTTTACAGCAGGTTGGAGCAGCCTGTATCTCAGCACAGGAATAAGGTAGGGAAGAATTCTAAGGCTCATTTTGACTGCCTCCAGAAGTTAGATCAGATGGCAAATTGGATTTGGTGCTAGGTCTTTCCCTTTAGGTTTTACCCCAACAATGTTTTCATTAGTTTCGCTCACTCTCGAAATCAAGCATTTTACAGCAGGTTGGAGCAGCCTGTATCTCAGCACAGGAATAAGGTAGGGAAGAATTCTAAGGATCATTTTGACTGCCTCCAGAAGTTAGATCAGATGGCAAATTGGATTTGGTGCTTGGTCTTTCCCTTTAGGTTTTACCCCAACAATGTTTTCATTAGTTTCGCTCACTCTCGAAATCAAGCATTTTACAGCAGGTTGGAGCAGCCTGTATCTCAGCACAGGAATAAGGTAGGGAAGAATTCTAAGGCTCATTTTGACTGCCTCCAGAAGTTAGATCAGATGGCAAATTGGATTTGGTGCTAGGTCTTTCCCTTTAGGTTTTACCCCAACAATGTTTTCATTAGTTGCGCTCAGTCTCGAAATCAAGCATTTTACAGCAGGTTGGAGCAGCCTGTATCTCAGCACAGGAATAAGGTAGGGAAGAATTCTAAGGCTCATTTTGACTGCCTCCAGAAGTTAGATCAGATGGCAAATTGGATTTGGTGCTAGGTCTTTCCCTTTAGGTTTTACCCCAACAATGTTTTCATTAGTTTCGCTCACTCTCGAAATCAAGCATTTTACAGCAGGTTGGAGCAGCCTGTATCTCAGCACAGGAATAAGGTAGGGAAGAATTCTAAGGATCATTTTGACTGCCTCCAGAAGTTAGATCAGATGGCAAATTGGATTTGGTGCTAGGTCTTTCCCTTTAGGTTTTACCCCAACAATGTTTTCATTAGTTTCGCTCACTCTCGAAATCAAGCATTTTACAGCAGGTTGGAGCAGCCTGTATCTCAGCACAGGAATAAGGTAGGGAAGAATTCTAAGGATCATTTTGACTGCCTCCAGAAGTTAGATCAGATGGCAAATTGGATTTGGTGCTAGGTCTTTCCCTTTAGGTTTTACCCCAACTATGTTTACATTAGTTTCGCTCACTCTCGGAATCAAGCATTTTACAGCAGGTTGGAGCAGCCTGTATCTCAGCACAGGAATAAGGTAGGGAAGAATTCTAAGGATCATTTTGACTGCCTCCAGAAGTTAGATCAGATGGCAAATTGGATTTGGTGCTAGGTCTTTCCCTTTAGGTTTTACCCCAACAATGTTTTCATTAGTTTCGCTCACTCTCGAAATCAAGCATTTTACAGCAGGTTGGAGCAGCCTGTATCTCAGCACAGGAATAAGGTAGGGAAGAATTCTAAGGCTCATTTTGACTGCCTCCAGAAGTTAGATCAGATGGCAAATTGGATTTGGTGCTAGGTCTTTCCCTTTAGGTTTTACCCCAACAATGTTTTCATTAGTTTCGCTCACTCTCGAAATCAAGCATTTTACAGCAGGTTGGAGCAGCCTGTATCTCAGCACAGGAATAAGGTAGGGAAGAATTCTAAGGCTCATTTTGACTGCCTCCAGAAGTTAGATCAGATGGCAAATTGGATTTGGTGCTAGGTCTTTCCCTTTAGGTTTTACCCCAACAATGTTTTCATTAGTTTCGCTCACTCTCGAAATCAAGCATTTTACAGCAGGTTGGAGCAGCCTGTATCTCAGCACAGGAATAAGGTAGGGAAGAATTCTAAGGCTCATTTTGACTGCCTCCAGAAGTTAGATCAGATGGCAAATTGGATTTGGTGCTAGGTCTTTCCCTTTAGGTTTTACCCCAACAATGTTTTCATTAGTTGCGCTCACTCTCGAAATCAAGCATTTTACAGCAGGTTGGAGCAGCCTGTATCTCAGCACAGGAATAAGGTAGGGAAGAATTCTAAGGATCATTTTGACTGCCTCCAGAAGTTAGATCAGATGGCAAATTGGATTTGGTGCTAGGTCTTTCCCTTTAGGTTTTACCCCAACAATGTTTTCATTAGTTTCGCTCACTCTCGAAATCAAGCATTTTACAGCAGGTTGGAGCAGCCTGTATCTCAGCACAGGAATAAGGTAGGGAAGAATTCTAAGGCTCATTTTGACTGCCTCCAGAAGTTAGATCAGATGGCAAATTGGATTTGGTGCTAGGTCTTTCCCTTTAGGTTTTACCCCAACAATGTTTTCATTAGTTTCGCTCACTCTCGAAATCAAGCATTTTACAGCAGGTTGGAGCAGCCTGTATCTCAGCACAGGAATAAGGTAGGGAAGAATTCTAAGGATCATTTTGACTGCCTCCAGAAGTTAGATCAGACGGCAAATTGGATTTGGTGCTAGGTCTTTCCCTTTAGGTTTTACCCCAACAATGTTTTCATTAGTTTCGCTCACTCTCGAAATCAAGCATTTTACAGCAGGTTGGAGCAGCCTGTATCTCAGCACAGGAATAAGGTAGGGAAGAATTCTAAGGCTCATTTTGACTGCCTCCAGAAGTTAGATCAGATGGCAAATTGGATTTGGTGCTAGGTCTTTCCCTTTAGGTTTTACCCCAACAATGTTTTCATTAGTTTCGCTCACTCTCGAAATCAAGCATTTTACAGCAGGTTGGAGCAGCCTGTATCTCAGCACAGGAATAAGGTAGGGAAGAATTCTAAGGATCATTTTGACTGCCTCCAGAAGTTAGATCAGATGGCAAATTGGATTTGGTGCTAGGTCTTTCCCTTTAGGTTTTACCCCAACAATGTTTTCATTAGTTTCGCTCACTCTCGAAATCAAGCATTTTACAGCAGGTTGGAGCAGCCTGTATCTCAGCACAGGAATAAGGTAGGGAAGAATTCTAAGGATCATTTTGACTGCCTCCAGAAGTTAGATCAGATGGCAAATTGGATTTGGTGCTAGGTCTTTCCCTTTAGGTTTTACCCCAACAATGTTTTCATTAGTTTCGCTCACTCTCGAAATCAAGCATTTTACAGCAGGTTGGAGCAGCCTGTATCTCTGCACAGGAATAAGGTAGGGAAGAATTCTAAGGATCATTTTGACTGCCTCCAGAAGTTAGATCAGATGGCAAATTGGATTTGGTGCTAGGTCTTTCCCTTTAGGTTTTACCCCAACAATGTTTTCATTAGTTGCGCTCAGTCTCGAAATCAAGCATTTTACAGCAGGTTGGAGCAGCCTGTATCTCAGCACAGGAATAAGGTAGGGAAGAATTCTAAGGATCATTTTGACTGCCTCCAGAAGTTAGATCAGATGGCAAATTGGATTTGGTGCTAGGTCTTTCCCTTTAGGTTTTACCCCAACAATGTTTTCATTAGTTGCGCTCAGTCTCGAAATCAAGCATTTTACAGCAGGTTGGAGCAGCCTGTATCTCAGCACAGGAATAAGGTAGGGAAGAATTCTAAGGATCATTTTGACTGCCTCCAGAAGTTAGATCAGATGGCAAATTGGATTTGGTGCTAGGTCTTTCCCTTTAGGTTTTACCCCAACAATGTTTTCATTAGTTTCGCTCACTCTCGAAATCAAGCATTTTACAGCAGGTTGGAGCAGCCTGTATCTCAGCACAGGAATAAGGTAGGGAAGAATTCTAAGGATCATTTTGACTGCCTCCAGAAGTTAGATCAGATGGCAAATTGGATTTGGTGCTAGGTCTTTCCCTTTAGGTTTTACCCCAACAATGTTTTCATTAGTTTCGCTCACTCTCGAAATCAAGCATTTTACAGCAGGTTGGAGCAGCCTGTATCTCAGCACAGGAATAAGGTAGGGAAGAATTCTAAGGCTCATTTTGACTGCCTCCAGAAGTTAGATCAGATGGCAAATTGGATTTGGTGCTAGGTCTTTCCCTTTAGGTTTTACCCCAACAATGTTTACATTAGTTTCGCTCACTCTCGGAATCAAGCATTTTACAGCAGGTTGGAGCAGCCTGTATCTCAGCACAGGAATAAGGTAGGGAAGAATTCTAAGGCTCATTTTGACTGCCTCCAGAAGTTAGATCAGATGGCAAATTGGATTTGGTGCTAGGTCTTTCCCTTTAGGTTTTACCCCAACAATGTTTTCATTAGTTTCGCTCACTCTCGAAATCAAGCATTTTACAGCAGGTTGGAGCAGCCTGTATCTCAGCACAGGAATAAGGTAGGGAAGAATTCTAAGGATCATTTTGACTGCCTCCAGAAGTTAGATCAGACGGCAAATTGGATTTGGTGCTAGGTCTTTCCCTTTAGGTTTTACCCCAACAATGTTTTCATTAGTTTCGCTCACTCTCGAAATCAAGCATTTTACAGCAGGTTGGAGCAGCCTGTATCTCAGCACAGGAATAAGGTAGGGAAGAATTCTAAGGCTCATTTTGACTGCCTCCAGAAGTTAGATCAGATGGCAAATTGGATTTGGTGCTAGGTCTTTCCCTTTAGGTTTTACCCCAACAATGTTTTCATTAGTTTCGCTCACTCTCGAAATCAAGCATTTTACAGCAGGTTGGAGCAGCCTGTATCTCAGCACAGGAATAAGGTAGGGAAGAATTCTAAGGATCATTTTGACTGCCTCCAGAAGTTAGATCAGATGGCAAATTGGATTTGGTGCTAGGTCTTTCCCTTTAGGTTTTACCCCAACAATGTTTTCATTAGTTTCGCTCACTCTCGAAATCAAGCATTTTACAGCAGGTTGGAGCAGCCTGTATCTCAGCACAGGAATAAGGTAGGGAAGAATTCTAAGGATCATTTTGACTGCCTCCAGAAGTTAGATCAGATGGCAAATTGGATTTGGTGCTAGGTCTTTCCCTTTAGGTTTTACCCCAACAATGTTTTCATTAGTTTCGCTCACTCTCGAAATCAAGCATTTTACAGCAGGTTGGAGCAGCCTGTATCTCTGCACAGGAATAAGGTAGGGAAGAATTCTAAGGATCATTTTGACTGCCTCCAGAAGTTAGATCAGATGGCAAATTGGATTTGGTGCTAGGTCTTTCCCTTTAGGTTTTACCCCAACAATGTTTTCATTAGTTGCGCTCAGTCTCGAAATCAAGCATTTTACAGCAGGTTGGAGCAGCCTGTATCTCAGCACAGGAATAAGGTAGGGAAGAATTCTAAGGATCATTTTGACTGCCTCCAGAAGTTAGATCAGATGGCAAATTGGATTTGGTGCTAGGTCTTTCCCTTTAGGTTTTACCCCAACAATGTTTTCATTAGTTGCGCTCAGTCTCGAAATCAAGCATTTTACAGCAGGTTGGAGCAGCCTGTATCTCAGCACAGGAATAAGGTAGGGAAGAATTCTAAGGATCATTTTGACTGCCTCCAGAAGTTAGATCAGATGGCAAATTGGATTTGGTGCTAGGTCTTTCCCTTTAGGTTTTACCCCAACAATGTTTTCATTAGTTTCGCTCACTCTCGAAATCAAGCATTTTACAGCAGGTTGGAGCAGCCTGTATCTCAGCACAGGAATAAGGTAGGGAAGAATTCTAAGGCTCATTTTGACTGCCTCCAGAAGTTAGATCAGATGGCAAATTGGATTTGGTGCTAGGTCTTTCCCTTTAGGTTTTACCCCAACAATGTTTTCATTAGTTTCGCTCACTCTCGAAATCAAGCATTTTACAGCAGGTTGGAGCAGCCTGTATCTCAGCACAGGAATAAGGTAGGGAAGAATTCTAAGGATCATTTTGACTGCCTCCAGAAGTTAGATCAGATGGCAAATTGGATTTGGTGCTAGGTCTTTCCCTTTAGGTTTTACCCCAACAATGTTTTCATTAGTTTCGCTCACTCTCGAAATCAAGCATTTTACAGCAGGTTGGAGCAGCCTGTATCTCAGCACAGGAATAAGGTAGGGAAGAATTCTAAGGATCATTTTGACTGCCTCCAGAAGTTAGATCAGATGGCAAATTGGATTTGGTGCTAGGTCTTTCCCTTTAGGTTTTACCCCAACAATGTTTTCATTAGTTTCGCTCACTCTCGAAATCAAGCATTTTACAGCAGGTTGGAGCAGCCTGTATCTCTGCACAGGAATAAGGTAGGGAAGAATTCTAAGGATCATTTTGACTGCCTCCAGAAGTTAGATCAGATGGCAAATTGGATTTGGTGCTAGGTCTTTCCCTTTAGGTTTTACCCCAACAATGTTTTCATTAGTTGCGCTCAGTCTCGAAATCAAGCATTTTACAGCAGGTTGGAGCAGCCTGTATCTCAGCACAGGAATAAGGTAGGGAAGAATTCTAAGGATCATTTTGACTGCCTCCAGAAGTTAGATCAGATGGCAAATTGGATTTGGTGCTAGGTCTTTCCCTTTAGGTTTTACCCCAACAATGTTTTCATTAGTTGCGCTCAGTCTCGAAATCAAGCATTTTACAGCAGGTTGGAGCAGCCTGTATCTCAGCACAGGAATAAGGTAGGGAAGAATTCTAAGGATCATTTTGACTGCCTCCAGAAGTTAGATCAGATGGCAAATTGGATTTGGTGCTAGGTCTTTCCCTTTAGGTTTTACCCCAACAATGTTTTCATTAGTTTCGCTCACTCTCGAAATCAAGCATTTTACAGCAGGTTGGAGCAGCCTGTATCTCAGCACAGGAATAAGGTAGGGAAGAATTCTAAGGATCATTTTGACTGCCTCCAGAAGTTAGATCAGATGGCAAATTGGATTTGGTGCTAGGTCTTTCCCTTTAGGTTTTACCCCAACAATGTTTTCATTAGTTTCGCTCACTCTCGAAATCAAGCATTTTACAGCAGGTTGGAGCAGCCTGTATCTCAGCACAGGAATAAGGTAGGGAAGAATTCTAAGGCTCATTTTGACTGCCTCCAGAAGTTAGATCAGATGGCAAATTGGATTTGGTGCTAGGTCTTTCCCTTTAGGTTTTACCCCAACAATGTTTACATTAGTTTCGCTCACTCTCGGAATCAAGCATTTTACAGCAGGTTGGAGCAGCCTGTATCTCAGCACAGGAATAAGGTAGGGAAGAATTCTAAGGCTCATTTTGACTGCCTCCAGAAGTTAGATCAGATGGCAAATTGGATTTGGTGCTAGGTCTTTCCCTTTAGGTTTTACCCCAACAATGTTTTCATTAGTTTCGCTCACTCTCGAAATCAAGCATTTTACAGCAGGTTGGAGCAGCCTGTATCTCAGCACAGGAATAAGGTAGGGAAGAATTCTAAGGATCATTTTGACTGCCTCCAGAAGTTAGATCAGATGGCAAATTGGATTTGGTGCTAGGTCTTTCCCTTTAGGTTTTACCCCAACAATGTTTTCATTAGTTTCGCTCACTCTCGAAATCAAGCATTTTACAGCAGGTTGGAGCAGCCTGTATCTCAGCACAGGAATAAGGTAGGGAAGAATTCTAAGGCTCATTTTGACTGCCTCCAGAAGTTAGATCAGATGGCAAATTGGATTTGGTGCTAGGTCTTTCCCTTTAGGTTTTACCCCAACAATGTTTTCATTAGTTTCGCTCACTCTCGAAATCAAGCATTTTACAGCAGGTTGGAGCAGCCTGTATCTCAGCACAGGAATAAGGTAGGGAAGAATTCTAAGGATCATTTTGACTGCCTCCAGAAGTTAGATCAGACGGCAAATTGGATTTGGTGCTAGGTCTTTCCCTTTAGGTTTTACCCCAACAATGTTTTCATTAGTTTCGCTCACTCTCGAAATGAAGCATTTTACAGCAGGTTGGAGCAGCCTGTATCTCAGCACAGGAATAAGGTAGGGAAGAATTCTAAGGATCATTTTGACTGCCTCCAGAAGTTAGATCAGATGGCAAATTGGATTTGGTGCTAGGTCTTTCCCTTTAGGTTTTACCCCAACAATGTTTTCATTAGTTTCGCTCACTCTCGAAATCAAGCATTTTACAGCAGGTTGGAGCAGCCTGTATCTCTGCACAGGAATAAGGTAGGGAAGAATTCTAAGGATCATTTTGACTGCCTCCAGAAGTTAGATCAGATGGCAAATTGGATTTGGTGCTAGGTCTTTCCCTTTAGGTTTTACCCCAACAATGTTTTCATTAGTTGCGCTCAGTCTCGAAATCAAGCATTTTACAGCAGGTTGGAGCAGCCTGTATCTCAGCACAGGAATAAGGTAGGGAAGAATTCTAAGGATCATTTTGACTGCCTCCAGAAGTTAGATCAGATGGCAAATTGGATTTGGTGCTAGGTCTTTCCCTTTAGGTTTTACCCCAACAATGTTTTCATTAGTTTCGCTCACTCTCGAAATCAAGCATTTTACAGCAGGTTGGAGCAGCCTGTATCTCAGCACAGGAATAAGGTAGGGAAGAATTCTAAGGATCATTTTGACTGCCTCCAGAAGTTAGATCAGATGGCAAATTGGATTTGGTGCTAGGTCTTTCCCTTTAGGTTTTACCCCAACAATGTTTTCATTAGTTTCGCTCACTCTCGAAATCAAGCATTTTACAGCAGGTTGGAGCAGCCTGTATCTCAGCACAGGAATAAGGTAGGGAAGAATTCTAAGGCTCATTTTGACTGCCTCCAGAAGTTAGATCAGATGGCAAATTGGATTTGGTGCTAGGTCTTTCCCTTTAGGTTTTACCCCAACAATGTTTACATTAGTTTCGCTCACTCTCGGAATCAAGCATTTTACAGCAGGTTGGAGCAGCCTGTATCTCAGCACAGGAATAAGGTAGGGAAGAATTCTAAGGCTCATTTTGACTGCCTCCAGAAGTTAGATCAGATGGCAAATTGGATTTGGTGCTAGGTCTTTCCCTTTAGGTTTTACCCCAACAATGTTTTCATTAGTTTCGCTCACTCTCGAAATCAAGCATTTTACAGCAGGTTGGAGCAGCCTGTATCTCAGCACAGGAATAAGGTAGGGAAGAATTCTAAGGATCATTTTGACTGCCTCCAGAAGTTAGATCAGATGGCAAATTGGATTTGGTGCTAGGTCTTTCCCTTTAGGTTTTACCCCAACAATGTTTTCATTAGTTTCGCTCACTCTCGAAATCAAGCATTTTACAGCAGGTTGGAGCAGCCTGTATCTCAGCACAGGAATAAGGTAGGGAAGAATTCTAAGGCTCATTTTGACTGCCTCCAGAAGTTAGATCAGATGGCAAATTGGATTTGGTGCTAGGTCTTTCCCTTTAGGTTTTACCCCAACAATGTTTTCATTAGTTTCGCTCACTCTCGAAATCAAGCATTTTACAGCAGGTTGGAGCAGCCTGTATCTCAGCACAGGAATAAGGTAGGGAAGAATTCTAAGGCTCATTTTGACTGCCTCCAGAAGTTAGATCAGATGGCAAATTGGATTTGGTGCTAGGTCTTTCCCTTTAGGTTTTACCCCAACAATGTTTTCATTAGTTGCGCTCAGTCTCGAAATCAAGCATTTTACAGCAGGTTGGAGCAGCCTGTATCTCAGCACAGGAATAAGGTAGGGAAGAATTCTAAGGATCATTTTGACTGCCTCCAGAAGTTAGATCAGATGGCAAATTGGATTTGGTGCTAGGTGTAGTGGGTTTGGAAGGATAAGGCTGAGAAGCCTCCTCCCTTCCCCCTTGTAAAGTAAAAGGGAAAAAAAAAATTGAAGGGAAAGGAAAAAAAAACTCGCAAGCTGAATTAGCAAAGCAGTGGAGCTATATTTACAAAGCGATGTAGGGTTTGCAGGGAGATATTTACAAATTTACAATATCTACAATATATACAAAGATATACAACAGAGTAACACAGAAATGAGAGTGCCCCCCCCCGGCAGAGAGGGGTCCCCCACCTCCGCTCTCCCCTCTCTTCCCCCCCTTTCCCCAGAATGGGATAGAAAGAGAAAGAGAAGAGAGGAAAAAAAAGTTAGAAGCAGTTTGTGTTAATTGGACGGGAGTTAGTATACAGGCCTGTTATCTGGTTTTCAAGGCCGAGGCGTTGGCAGAAAGCCCAGGACAGAAAGCTGTTGCCTGAAGAAGAGGCGGAAGCAAGACTGACTGAGAAGTGCTGGAAATGTCCAGTATAGTCCCAGCTCAGAAGTGCTTCCTCCCACTCGTCCAATGAAATTAGTTTAGACTATTCCTTCCGTTTACCAACTTCCGTCCACCATGTTCCCTTTCTTAAGGGGGCAACGTCAACCGGCCACAGTCCACCCCTTCTAAACAATTTCATTGGCTGTTCATACTGTCCATCCAATCCAAAACGACATTTACAGTTCGTGAGTAAAGTTCATAGTCCATTCCGGCTATGCTCAGATGTAGATGATTCAAAAGTCCAAGAAAATCAGAAAATGAGAAAAATGGAAAACAATTCATTTCTTCGCCGACGAAGTGAAGAAAAGGGAAACAGGGATTCTCGGGGTCTCTTAGTTGACTCAGGGCTCTCAGGGATCTCAGGGTTCGTGCACCGTAGATGTCTCGTTGATTCTTCCTCTGGACGCGATGTATCTGTACAACAGTTCGAAATTAACCTCTCTCAGCTAAAGTTAAATCTCTTTGTGGAATACACTGAATTTCACCATTCTCTTGCATTACCCAATAAGTGTGACCCGGACCTTCAGCTGAAACCACCCCTCGGACAGGTTTAGCCTCTCCTGAGGGTGAAAATACCCAAACAGTTTTACCTAACAGATTCTTTTCTCTAACAACAGGAACTCTATCACCTTCTACTTTCCGTAACAAATCTGAATGTGCAGGTCCAGCTCGGTTCACTGAACCTCTACTATTTACCAGCCAGGTTGCTTGTGCTAAATGCTTTTCCCAGTTTTTCAAAGATCCACCTCCCATGGCTTTGAGAGTGGTCTTCAACAAACCGTTGTAGCGTTCAATCTTCCCTGAGGCTGGTGCATAGTAGGGAATGTGGAATATCCACTCAATACCGTGCTCTTTTGCCCAGCTCTTTACAAGGTTGTTCTTGAAATGAGTTCCGTTGTCTGACTCAATCCTCTCTGGAGTTCCGTGTCTCCACAGGATCTGTCTCTCCAGACCGAGAATGGTGTTGCGTGCAGTTGCATGTGGAACTGGATAAGTTTCCAACCATCCAGTGTTTGCCTCTACCATAGTAAGCACGTATTGCTTACCAGAACGAGAACGTGGTAGAGTGATGTAGTCAATTTGCCAAGCTTCACCATACTTGTACTTGGACCATCTGTCACCATACCACAAGGGCTTAAGTCGTTTTGCCTGCTTAATAGCAGCACAAATGTCACAGTCATGGATGACTTGCATGATAGCATCCATGGAAATGTCTATGGATCTGTCACGAGCCCATTGGTATGTTGCATCTCTGCCTTGATGTCCTGACGAATCGTGAGCCCACCGAGCTAAGAATATCTCACCTCGGTGTTTCCAGTCGAGATCAAGATTAGAGTCCATGTCTACTTGAGAAACTCTTGCAGCTAGATCTGCCTGCTGGTTGTGTTGCTGTTCCTCAGTAGCTTTGCTCTTAGGAATGTGAGCATCGATGTGTCTCACTTTCACTGGAATTCTCTCGATTCGATCAGCAATGTCCTGCCACAGGTTGGCTGCCCAAATGGGTTTTCCTTTTCTCTGCCAACCACTCTTTTTCCAGTTCTTTAGCCAACCCCATAGAGCATTGGCTACCATCCATGAGTCGGTGTAGAGATAAAGCTTTGGCCATCTCTCACGTTCAGCTACGTCGAGAGCTAGCTGGACAGCTTTTACCTCTGCGAACTGACTGGATTCTCCTTCTCCATCTTTCGCTTCTGCAACTCGGCGTGTTGGACTCCACACTGCAGACTTCCACCTTCGCTTGTTCCCAACAAGACGACAGGAACCGTCTGTGAACAAAGCGTATTTCTTTTCATCATCAGAAAGGTCATTGTAAGGAGGAGCTTCCTCAGCACGAGTTACTTTCTCCTCTGGAGGTTTAACACAGTTGATGCCTTCAGGCCAACTTGAGATCACCTCCACTAGACCAGGTCTTTCAAGATTTCCCATTCGAGCTCTCTGTGTTATCAGAGCCATCCACTTGGACCAGGTTGAGTCTGTGGCATGATGTGGTGTGGAGCCTTTGCCTTTGAACATCCAATTCAAAACTGGTAATCTGGGAGCTAGAAGAAGTTGTGATTCAGTTCCAATCACTTCAGAAGATGCTTTTACTCCTTCATAGGCAGCTAAAATTTCTTTCTCTGTTGGAGTATAGTTAGCCTCTGAACCTCTGTAACCTCGACTCCAGAAACCAAGAGGTCGTCCACGTGTCTCACCTGGAGCTTTTTGCCACAAGCACCAGGTTGGACCATTGTCACTTGCAGCCGTGTACAAAATGTTCTTAATGTCTGGACCATCTCGGACAGGTCCCAGACCCATTGCTTGAATTACCTCTTGCTTTATCTGGTCAAAGGCTGCTTGTTGTTCAGGTCCCCAGTGGAAATGGTTTCTCTTTCGAGTTACATCATACAGAGGTTTCACAATCTGACTGTATCCAGGAATGTGCAGTCTCCAAAATCCCACTATCCCCAAGAAACGTAGGGTCTCTTGCTTGTTGGTGGGACTTGCCATGGTAGAGACTCTATTTACCACATCCACTGGAATGTGTCGGCGTCCATCCTGCCACCGCACTCCCAGAAACTGAATCTCTGTGGTAGGTCCTTTCACCTTGTCTCGTTTGATGGCAAAACCTGCATTCAGAAGAATGTCAATGATTTTGTTACCTTTCTCGAAGACTTCCTCAGCAGTTTTACCCCAGACGATGATGTCATCGATGAACTGGATGTGTTCTGGAGCACCGCCTTTCTCCAGAGCATCGTGGATCACTGCATGACAGATGCTTGAGCTGTGGATCCAGCCCATTGGCAGCCTGTTGAAAGTGTACTGGATTCCTCTCCAGGTGAAAGCAAACTGAGGCCTGCATTCCTCTGCTATGGGAATGGAGAAAAATGCATTAGCAATGTCTATGGTAGCATACCATTTGGCCTCTTTGGATTCCAGTTCATACTGTAGCTCCATCATGTCTGGTACTGCTGCACTCATAGGTGGTGTTACTTCATTTAGGGCTCGGTAGTCTACCGTCAGACGCCAGTCTCCATTCTGCTTCCGCACAGGCCACACTGGACTGTTGAAAGGTGAATGAGTTTTGCTGACGACTTTCTGACTCTCCAACTGACGAATCAGATTCTGAATGGGCAACAAAGAGTCACGGTTGGTTCTGTACTGTCTGTGATGCACAGTCTGAGAAGCAACCGGCAATTTAATGTCCTGTATCTTATGTTGTCCCACAGCTGCAGATTCATCAGAAAGCTCAGGTCTGGCAGACAGCTTCAATTTTTGTCCATCAATTTCTATAGAAGCTACTCCAAAAGCCCATTTGTAACCTCTAGGGTCTTTGAAACGCCCTTCTCTCAAAAAATCAATTCCCAAAATACAAGGTGCGTCAGGTCCGGTCACAACTGTATGCTTCCTCCATTGTTTACCAGTTAAACTTATATTAACCTCTACCTTACTTAACTCTTGAGATCCACCAGTGACTCCCAGAATAGTTATAGACTCTGATCCCTGATAATTTGATGGTATTATGGTGCACTGAGCTCCTGTGTCAACCAAGGCCCTGTACTTCTGAAATTGTGAAGTGCCAGGCCACTGGATGTACACATCCCAATAGATTCTATTATCTCTGTTATCCCTCTCCTCCCCCTGGCGGGAGGCAGGGCACCCCTAGTTATGGGGAACGTGCCCACATGTGCATTGCACATATTGTGCAGGGTTATGACTTTGCATGTTATAACTGGAGCCACTGTTGGAGCCATAGGAGTCGTTCTGGGGAACTGTGGAAGTAACAGCTACCCTTCTGGTATTGCTACCTCGGGTTCTGCCACTTTGCAATTCCCTCAGTCTCCTGAAAAGATTAGAAGTTGGTTGGCCATCCCAGCGGTTCATGTTCTCACCAAACTGATCACGCAGAGTTATCCAAATAGTTCTACGTGATTGCCTTGGTGGTCTGTTTTGGAATGACCTGTTTTGGAATGACCTGTTTTGGAATGACCTCCTTGGAGGACGTGTATTCCTCACAGATGAGACTTGTACCCACCTGGAGGAAGAATTGAAATTATCCCTTTGTGCCAATTGGGATATGGAATTTCTAAATTCATCTTTTAACTCTCTTATGCAATTCTGAATATCACCAGACATAGTTTTAATGGCTGAAACCAAAGAACCACGTGTCATGCTATCCTCCAATTGTCTCATTTGATCACTGAATTGGCCAACCGTGGGAGAAGCTCCACCATAACTTCTTGACACAATTCTGCTTGCCAGAATGTTTGCATAATTGGAAGGAGCAAGTTTGATGATCTTTTTAGCAAGACCAATACCCACAGGAATGTCATCAGGATTCAGAGTTTCATGTTCACCATAGAGTAGCTCTCTAACAGCAAATTCTCTCAAGCGCCTAATTCCCTCATCTATGGTAGTCCAGGGTTTAGGATTCCATGGAAGATCATCTCGGGAAGGGTATCTCAGGGCAACCGCTATCAAGAGGCGTATCCACAGATTAACCTTACCGAGAGCTTCGCCTAGATGTCTATCTATTCCATTGTCCCTTGAGAGAGTTCCTAACTGAGCTGCTGACTTGTCTCCAACTGTTAGAGCTGAAGCACCTGTATCATAACACCTACTAAGCCAAGCTAGAACTGGCTCCTTATCTGCCCTGGTGAAATCTTTACGGACATAACGCAATTCCTCCCGTGGTGACGAACAGTCCGTAATATCATCTTCATCTTCATCTCCCTGAATTCTTTGCCCGTAAAATCCTGCTGTCATTCTCCTAAGGATCTCTTTAAGCTGAGAACCACCTTTGCCAGCTGCTTTCCTAGCTTCATCTCTATCCTGCTTTGATCTCACTAGGTTAGCTAGATCTTTAAAACAAACCTTCTCTTCCTCCTGAGCAGGATCTTTTACAGTAGAGGGCCCCTCACCAGGATCAGTCTCCACCTCTTCTTCTCCATCTTGGGCCTTTGCAGCTCTAGTCTTTAAAGGAGCCACCTTAACTGGAGCTGTGTTTGAATTTACAGCCACCTTAATGGAAGCTGACAGGTCCTGAGATAAATCAGCTGCTGGGGCAGTGACTTCCGGTCCCACCGAGAGAGTGGGTGGAAGTGACATTGCTCCATTGCTGGCCAATGGAGAAGAAGAAGAAGGAGAAGGAGTGGGAGAAGGAGTAGGTGCCATGTTGATACCAGCCGATGCCCTTGGCTGCTTGCCAGAATCAGCAAAGTCATTTAGAGCTGCCTTACCAATTAACTTTTTAGCCTTCTTTTTAACTGACACGGGTTCTCCACAGTCCTCGTCACTAGATGACTCTGGGACTGATCGAGAGCCACGGCGTTTTCTTTTTGATCTAGTTTTAATAACAAAACAAGCTCTGGACACCTTTCTCTCTCGCCGCAAAGAGACCAGCAGATACACGTTAATTATCACCATCAGCAGAATTATACACATGAAATAAATCACCTTTGGATCCCAGGCATCACCTAAAGTTACTGTCTCCTCAGGCGGAATCTTAAAACCCTTTATCTCAATTGGGAGAGTGGTGGAGGTAACATTCCTGTATCTCACTGGCCATAATAAATTAATACATTTTCCATACCATAATTTAACTTTATACATAACCCACATATAAATTGTCCGCACCAGATATTTACCCAGGTAATCCAAAATCAAACCCAAACAATATCTGTAAATCAGAGCCCCAAAAATTGAAAAGAACAATCGCTCCACAAACCACAATAACTTCATGTTTGCTAATTCAGCTGGAAAACAATAAATCAATCAAATAATAAATTAAACTAATTATCTGCCGCACGTTGGGTACGCCAATAAAAAAAAAATGTGGTGGGATTGGAAGGATAAGGCTGAGAAGCCTCCTCCCTTCCCCCTTGTAAAGTAAAAGGGAAAAAAAAAATTGAAGGGAAAGGAAAAAAAAACTCGCAAGCTGAATTAGCAAAGCAGTGGAGCTATATTTACAAAGCGATGTAGGGTTTGCAGGGAGATATTTACAAATTTACAATATCTACAATATATACAAAGATATACAACAGAGTAACACAGAAATGAGAGTGCCCCCCCCCCGGCAGAGAGGGGTCCCCCACCTCCGCTCTCCCCTCTCTTCCCCCCCTTTCCCCAGAATGGGATAGAAAGAGAAAGAGAAGAGAGGAAAAAAAAGTTAGAAGCAGTTTGTGTTAATTGGAAGGGAGTTAGTATACAGGCCTGTTATCTGGTTTTCAAGGCCGAGGCGTTGGCAGAAAGCCCAGGACAGAAGGCTGTTGCCTGAAGAAGAGGCGGAAGCAAGACTGACTGAGAAGTGCTGGAAATGTCCAGTATAGTCCCAGCTCAGAAGTGCTTCCTCCCACTCGTCCAATGAAATTAGTTTAGACTATTCCTTCCGTTTACCAACTTCCGTCCACCATGTTCCCTTTCTTAAGGGGGCAACGTCAACCGGCCACACTAGGTCTTTCCCTTTAGGTTTTACCCCAACAATGTTTTCATTAGTTTCGCTCACTCTCGAAATCAAGCATTTTACAGCAGGTTGGAGCAGCCTGTATCTCAGCACAGGAATAAGGTAGGGAAGAATTCTAAGGCTCATTTTGACTGCCTCCAGAAGTTAGATCAGATGGCAAATTGGATTTGGTGCTAGGTCTTTCCCTTTAGGTTTTACCCCAACAATGTTTTCATTAGTTTCGCTCACTCTCGAAATCAAGCATTTTACAGCAGGTTGGAGCAGCCTGTATCTCAGCACAGGAATAAGGTAGGGAAGAATTCTAAGGCTCATTTTGACTGCCTCCAGAAGTTAGATCAGATGGCAAATTGGATTTGGTGCTAGGTCTTTCCCTTTAGGTTTTACCCCAACAATGTTTTCATTAGTTTCGCTCACTCTCGAAATCAAGCATTTTACAGCAGGTTGGAGCAGCCTGTATCTCAGCACAGGAATAAGGTAGGGAAGAATTCTAAGGCTCATTTTGACTGCCTCCAGAAGTTAGATCAGATGGCAAATTGGATTTGGTGCTAGGTCTTTCCCTTTAGGTTTTACCCCAACAATGTTTTCATTAGTTTCGCTCACTCTCGAAATCAAGCATTTTACAGCAGGTTGGAGCAGCCTGTATCTCAGCACAGGAATAAGGTAGGGAAGAATTCTAAGGCTCATTTTGACTGCCTCCAGAAGTTAGATCAGATGGCAAATTGGATTTGGTGCTAGGTCTTTCCCTTTAGGTTTTACCCCAACAATGTTTTCATTAGTTTCGCTCACTCTCGGAATCAAGCATTTTACAGCAGGTTGGAGCAGCCTGTATCTCAGCACAGGAATAAGGTAGGGAAGAATTCTAAGGCTCATTTTGACTGCCTCCAGAAGTTAGATCAGATGGCAAATTGGATTTGGTGCTAGGTCTTTCCCTTTAGGTTTTACCCCAACAATGTTTTCATTAGTTTCGCTCACTCTCGAAATCAAGCATTTTACAGCAGTTTGGAGCAGCCTGTATCTCTGCACAGGAATAAGGTAGGGAAGAATTCTAAGGATCATTTTGACTGCCTCCAGAAGTTAGATCAGATGGCAAATTGGATTTGGTGCTAGGTCTTTCCCTTTAGGTTTTACCCCAACAATGTTTTCATTAGTTTCGCTCACTCTCGAAATCAAGCATTTTACAGCAGGTTGGAGCAGCCTGTATCTCAGCACAGGAATAAGGTAGGGAAGAATTCTAAGGCTCATTTTGACTGCCTCCAGAAGTTAGATCAGATGGCAAATTGGATTTGGTGCTAGGTCTTTCCCTTTAGGTTTTACCCCAACAATGTTTTCATTAGTTTCGCTCACTCTCGAAATCAAGCATTTTACAGCAGGTTGGAGCAGCCTGTATCTCAGCACAGGAATAAGGTAGGGAAGAATTCTAAGGCTCATTTTGACTGCCTCCAGAAGTTAGATCAGATGGCAAATTGGATTTGGTGCTAGGTCTTTCCCTTTAGGTTTTACCCCAACAATGTTTTCATTAGTTTCGCTCACTCTCGAAATCAAGCATTTTACAGCAGGTTGGAGCAGCCTGTATCTCAGCACAGGAATAAGGTAGGGAAGAATTCTAAGGATCATTCTGACTGCCTCCAGAAGTTAGATCAGATGGCAAACTGGATTTGGTGCTAGGTCTTTCCCTTTAGGTTTTACCCCAACAATGTTTTCATTAGTTTCGCTCACTCTCGAAATCAAGCATTTTACAGCAGGTTGGAGCAGCCTGTATCTCAGCACAGGAATAAGGTAGGGAAGAATTCTAAGGATCATTTTGACTGCCTCCAGAAGTTAGATCAGATGGCAAACTGGATTTGGTGCTAGGTCTTTCCCTTTAGGTTTTACCCCAACAATGTTTTCATTAGTTTCGCTCACTCTCGAAATCAAGCATTTTACAGCAGGTTGGAGCAGCCTGTATCTTAGCACAGGAATAAGGTAGGGAAGAATTCTAAGGATCATTTTGACTGCCTCCAGAAGTTAGATCAGATGGCAAATTGGATTTGGTGCTAGGTCTTTCCCTTTAGGTTTTACCTCAACAATGTTTTCATTAGTTTCGCTCACTCTCGAAATCAAGCATTTTACAGCAGGTTGGAGCAGCCTGTATCTCAGCACAGGAATAAGGTAGGGAAGAATTCAAAGGCTCATTTTGACTGCCTCCAGAAGTTAGATCAGATGGCAAATTGGATTTGGTGCTAGGTCTTTCCCTTTAGGTTTTACCCCAACAATGTTTTCATTAGTTTCGCTCACTCTCGAAATCAAGCATTTTACAGCAGGTTGGAGCAGCCTGTATCTCAGCACAGGAATAATGTAGGGAAGAATTCTAAGGATCATTTTGACTGCCTCCAGAAGTTAGATCAGATGGCAAATTGGATTTGGTGCTAGGTCTTTCCCTTTAGGTTTTACCCCAACAATGTTTTCATTAGTTTCGCTCACTCTCGAAATCAAGCATTTTACAGCAGGTTGGAGCAGCCTGTATCTCAGCACAGGAATAAGGTAGGGAAGAATTTTAAGGCTCATTTTGACTGCCTCCAGAAGTTAGATCAGATGGCAAATTGGATTTGGTGCTAGGTCTTTCCCTTTAGGTTTTACCCCAACAATGTTTTCATTAGTTTCGCTCACTCTCGAAATCAAGCATTTTACAGCAGGTTGGAGCAGCCTGTATCTCAGCACAGGAATAAGGTAGGGAAGAATTCTAAGGCTCATTTTGACTGCCTCCAGAAGTTAGATCAGATGGCAAATTGGATTTGGTGCTAGGTCTTTCCCTTTAGGTTTTACCCCAACAATGTTTTCATTAGTTTCGCTCACTCTCGGAATCAAGCATTTTACAGCAGGTTGGAGCAGCCTGTATCTCAGCACAGGAATAAGGTAGGGAAGAATTCTAAGGATCATTTTGACTGCCTCCAGAAGTTAGATCAGATGGCAAATTGGATTTGGTGCTAGGTCTTTCCCTTTAGGTTTTACCCCAACAATGTTTTCATTAGTTTCGCTCACTCTCGAAATCAAGCATTTTACAGCAGGTTGGAGCAGCCTGTATCTCAGCACAGGAATAAGGTAGGGAAGAATTCTAAGGATCATTTTGACTGCCTCCAGAAGTTAGATCAGATGGCAAATTGGATTTGGTGCTAGGTCTTTCCCTTTAGGTTTTACCCCAACAATGTTTTCATTAGTTTCGCTCACTCTCGAAATCAAGCATTTTACAGCAGGTTGGAGCAGCCTGTATCTCAGCACAGGAATAAGGTAGGGAAGAATTCTAAGGCTCATTTTGACTGCCTCCAGAAGTTAGATCAGATGGCAAATTGGATTTGGTGCTAGGTCTTTCCCTTTAGGTTTTACCCCAACAATGTTTTCATTAGTTTCGCTCACTCTCGAAATCAAGCATTTTACAGCAGGTTGGAGCAGCCTGTATCTCAGCACAGGAATAAGGTAGGGAAGAATTCTAAGGCTCATTTTGACTGCCTCCAGAAGTTAGATCAGATGGCAAATTGGATTTGGTGCTAGGTCTTTCCCTTTAGGTTTTACCCCAACAATGTTTTCATTAGTTTCGCTCACTCTCGAAATCAAGCATTTTACAGCAGGTTGGAGCAGCCTGTATCTCAGCACAGGAATAAGGTAGGGAAGAATTCTAAGGCTCATTTTGACTGCCTCCAGAAGTTAGATCAGATGGCAAATTGGATTTGGTGCTAGGTCTTTCCCTTTAGGTTTTACCCCAACAATGTTTTCATTAGTTTCGCTCACTCTCGAAATCAAGCATTTTACAGCAGGTTGGAGCAGCCTGTATCTCAGCACAGGAATAAGGTAGGGAAGAATTCTAAGGCTCATTTTGACTGCCTCCAGAAGTTAGATCAGATGGCAAATTGGATTTGGTGCTAGGTCTTTCCCTTTAGGTTTTACCCCAACAATGTTTTCATTAGTTTCGCTCACTCTCGAAATCAAGCATTTTACAGCAGGTTGGAGCAGCCTGTATCTCAGCACAGGAATAAGGTAGGGAAGAATTCTAAGGCTCATTTTGACTGCCTCCAGAAGTTAGATCAGATGGCAAATTGGATTTGGTGCTAGGTCTTTCCCTTTAGGTTTTACCCCAACAATGTTTTCATTAGTTTCGCTCACTCTCGAAATCAAGCATTTTACAGCAGGTTGGAGCAGCCTGTATCTCAGCACAGGAATAAGGTAGGGAAGAATTCTAAGGCTCATTTTGACTGCCTCCAGAAGTTAGATCAGATGGCAAATTGGATTTGGTGCTAGGTCTTTCCCTTTAGGTTTTACCCCAACAATGTTTTCATTAGTTTCGCTCACTCTCGAAATCAAGCATTTTACAGCAGGTTGGAGCAGCCTGTATCTCAGCACAGGAATAAGGTAGGGAAGAATTCTAAGGCTCATTTTGACTGCCTCCAGAAGTTAGATCAGATGGCAAATTGGATTTGGTGCTAGGTCTTTCCCTTTAGGTTTTACCCCAACAATATTTTCATTAGTTTCGCTCACTCTCGAAATCAAGCATTTTACAGCAGGTTGGAGCAGCCTGTATCTCAGCACAGGAATAAGGTAGGGAAGAATTCTAAGGCTCATTTTGACTGCCTCCAGAAGTTAGATCAGATGGCCAATTGGATTTGGTGCTAGGTCTTTCCCTTTAGGTTTTACCCCAACAATGTTTTCATTAGTTTCGCTCACTCTCGAAATCAAGCATTTTACAGCAGGTTGGAGCAGCCTGTATCTCAGCACAGGAATAAGGTAGGGAAGAATTCTAAGGCTCATTTTGACTGCCTCCAGAAGTTAGATCAGATGGCAAATTGGATTTGGTGCTAGGTCTTTCCCTTTAGGTTTTACCCCAACAATGTTTTCATTAGTTTCGCTCACTCTCGAAATCAAGCATTTTACAGCAGGTTGGAGCAGCCTGTATCTCAGCACAGGAATAAGGTAGGGAAGAATTCTAAGGATCATTTTGACTGCCTCCAGAAGTTAGATCAGATGGCAAATTGGATTTGGTGCTAGGTCTTTCCCTTTAGGTTTTACCCCAACAATGTTTTCATTAGTTTCGCTCACTCTCGAAATCAAGCATTTTACAGCAGGTTGGAGCAGCCTGTATCTCAGCACAGGAATAAGGTAGGGAAGAATTCTAAGGCTCATTTTGACTGCCTCCAGAAGTTAGATCAGATGGCAAATTGGATTTGGTGCTAGGTCTTTCCCTTTAGGTTTTACCCCAACAATGTTTTCATTAGTTTCGCTCACTCTCGAAATCAAGCATTTTACAGCAGGTTGGAGCAGCCTGTATCTCAGCACAGGAATAAGGTAGGGAAGAATTCTAAGGCTCATTTTGACTGCCTCCAGAAGTTAGATCAGATGGCAAATTGGATTTGGTGCTAGGTCTTTCCCTTTAGGTTTTACCCCAACAATGTTTTCATTAGTTTCGCTCACTCTCGAAATCAAGCATTTTACAGCAGGTTGGAGCAGCCTGTATCTCAGCACAGGAATAAGGTAGGGAAGAATTCTAAGGCTCATTTTGACTGCCTCCAGAAGTTAGATCAGATGGCAAATTGGATTTGGTGCTAGGTCTTTCCCTTTAGGTTTTACCCCAACAATGTTTTCATTAGTTTCGCTCACTCTCGAAATCAAGCATTTTACAGCAGGTTGGAGCAGCCTGTATCTCAGCACAGGAATAAGGTAGGGAAGAATTCTAAGGCTCATTTTGACGGCCTCCAGAAGTTAGATCAGATGGCAAATTGGATTTGGTGCTAGGTCTTTCCCTTTAGGTTTTACCCCAACAATGTTTTCATTAGTTTCGCTCACTCTCGAAATCAAGCATTTTACAGCAGGTTGGAGCAGCCTGTATCTCAGCACAGGAATAAGGTAGGGAAGAATTCTAAGGATCATTTTGACTGCCTCCAGAAGTTAGATCAGATGGCAAATTGGATTTGGTGCTAGGTCTTTCCCTTTAGGTTTTACCCCAACAATGTTTTCATTAGTTTCGCTCACTCTCGAAATCAAGCATTTTACAGCAGGTTGGAGCAGCCTGTATCTCAGCACAGGAATAAGGTAGGGAAGAATTCTAAGGCTCATTTTGACTGCCTCCAGAAGTTAGATCAGATGGCAAATTGGATTTGGTGCTAGGTCTTTCCCTTTAGGTTTTACCCCAACAATGTTTTCATTAGTTTCGCTCACTCTCGAAATCAAGCATTTTACAGCAGGTTGGAGCAGCCTGTATCTCAGCACAGGAATAAGGTAGGGAAGAATTCTAAGGCTCATTTTGACTGCCTCCAGAAGTTAGATCAGATGGCAAATTGGATTTGGTGCTAGGTCTTTCCCTTTAGGTTTTACCCCAACAATGTTTTCATTAGTTTCGCTCACTCTCGAAATCAAGCATTTTACAGCAGGTTGGAGCAGCCTGTATCTCAGCACAGGAATAAGGTAGGGAAGAATTCTAAGGCTCATTTTGACTGCCTCCAGAAGTTAGATCAGATGGCAAATTGGATTTGGTGCTAGGTCTTTCCCTTTAGGTTTTACCCCAACAATGTTTTCATTAGTTTCGCTCACTCTCGAAATCAAGCATTTTACAGCAGGTTGGAGCAGCCTGTATCTCAGCACAGGAATAAGGTAGGGAAGAATTCTAAGGATCATTTTGACTGCCTCCAGAAGTTAGATCAGATGGCAAATTGGATTTGGTGCTAGGTCTTTCCCTTTAGGTTTTACCCCAACAATGTTTTCATTAGTTTCGCTCACTCTCGAAATCAAGCATTTTACAGCAGGTTGGAGCAGCCTGTATCTCAGCACAGGAATAAGGTAGGGAAGAATTCTAAGGCTCATTTTGACTGCCTCCAGAAGTTAGATCAGATGGCAAATTGGATTTGGTGCTAGGTCTTTCCCTTTAGGTTTTACCCCAACAATGTTTTCATTAGTTTCGCTCACTCTCGAAATCAAGCATTTTACAGCAGGTTGGAGCAGCCTGTATCTCAGCACAGGAATAAGGTAGGGAAGAATTCTAAGGCTCATTTTGACTGCCTCCAGAAGTTAGATCAGATGGCAAATTGGATTTGGTGCTAGGTCTTTCCCTTTAGGTTTTACCCCAACAATGTTTTCATTAGTTTCGCTCACTCTCGAAATCAAGCATTTTACAGCAGGTTGGAGCAGCCTGTATCTCAGCACAGGAATAAGGTAGGGAAGAATTCTAAGGCTCATTTTGACTGCCTCCAGAAGTTAGATCAGATGGCAAATTGGATTTGGTGCTAGGTCTTTCCCTTTAGGTTTTACCCCAACAATGTTTTCATTAGTTTCGCTCACTCTCGAAATCAAGCATTTTACAGCAGGTTGGAGCAGCCTGTATCTCAGCACAGGAATAAGGTAGGGAAGAATTCTAAGGCTCATTTTGACTGCCTCCAGAAGTTAGATCAGATGGCAAATTGGATTTGGTGCTAGGTCTTTCCCTTTAGGTTTTACCCCAACAATGTTTTCATTAGTTTCGCTCACTCTCGAAATCAAGCATTTTACAGCAGGTTGGAGCAGCCTGTATCTCAGCACAGGAATAAGGTAGGGAAGAATTCTAAGGCTCATTTTGACTGCCTCCAGAAGTTAGATCAGATGGCAAATTGGATTTGGTGCTAGGTCTTTCCCTTTAGGTTTTACCCCAACAATGTTTTCATTAGTTTCGCTCACTCTCGAAATCAAGCATTTTACAGCAGGTTGGAGCAGCCTGTATCTCAGCACAGGAATAAGGTAGGGAAGAATTCTAAGGCTCATTTTGACTGCCTCCAGAAGTTAGATCAGATGGCAAATTGGATTTGGTGCTAGGTCTTTCCCTTTAGGTTTTACCCCAACAATGTTTTCATTAGTTTCGCTCACTCTCGAAATCAAGCATTTTACAGCAGGTTGGAGCAGCCTGTATCTCAGCACAGGAATAAGGTAGGGAAGAATTCTAAGGCTCATTTTGACTGCCTCCAGAAGTTAGATCAGATGGCAAATTGGATTTGGTGCTAGGTCTTTCCCTTTAGGTTTTACCCCAACAATGTTTTCATTAGTTTCGCTCACTCTCGAAATCAAGCATTTTACAGCAGGTTGGAGCAGCCTGTATCTCAGCACAGGAATAAGGTAGGGAAGAATTCTAAGGCTCATTTTGACTGCCTCCAGAAGTTAGATCAGATGGCAAATTGGATTTGGTGCTAGGTCTTTCCCTTTAGGTTTTACCCCAACAATGTTTTCATTAGTTTCGCTCACTCTCGAAATCAAGCATTTTACAGCAGGTTGGAGCAGCCTGTATCTCAGCACAGGAATAAGGTAGGGAAGAATTCTAAGGCTCATTTTGACTGCCTCCAGAAGTTAGATCAGATGGCAAATTGGATTTGGTGCTAGGTCTTTCCCTTTAGGTTTTACCCCAACAATGTTTTCATTAGTTTCGCTCACTCTCGAAATCAAGCATTTTACAGCAGGTTGGAGCAGCCTGTATCTCAGCACAGGAATAAGGTAGGGAAGAATTCTAAGGCTCATTTTGACTGCCTCCAGAAGTTAGATCAGATGGCAAATTGGATTTGGTGCTAGGTCTTTCCCTTTAGGTTTTACCCCAACAATGTTTTCATTAGTTTCGCTCACTCTCGAAATCAAGCATTTTACAGCAGGTTGGAGCAGCCTGTATCTCAGCACAGGAATAAGGTAGGGAAGAATTCTAAGGCTCATTTTGACTGCCTCCAGAAGTTAGATCAGATGGCAAATTGGATTTGGTGCTAGGTCTTTCCCTTTAGGTTTTACCCCAACAATGTTTTCATTAGTTTCGCTCACTCTCGAAATCAAGCATTTTACAGCAGGTTGGAGCAGCCTGTATCTCAGCACAGGAATAAGGTAGGGAAGAATTCTAAGGCTCATTTTGACTGCCTCCAGAAGTTAGATCAGATGGCCAATTGGATTTGGTGCTAGGTCTTTCCCTTTAGGTTTTACCCCAACAATGTTTTCATTAGTTTCGCTCACTCTCGAAATCAAGCATTTTACAGCAGGTTGGAGCAGCCTGTATCTCAGCACAGGAATAAGGTAGGGAAGAATTCTAAGGCTCATTTTGACTGCCTCCAGAAGTTAGATCAGATGGCAAATTGGATTTGGTGCTAGGTCTTTCCCTTTAGGTTTTACCCCAACAATGTTTTCATTAGTTTCGCTCACTCTCGAAATCAAGCATTTTACAGCAGGTTGGAGCAGCCTGTATCTCAGCACAGGAATAAGGTAGGGAAGAATTCTAAGGCTCATTTTGACTGCCTCCAGAAGTTAGATCAGATGGCAAATTGGATTTGGTGCTAGGTCTTTCCCTTTAGGTTTTACCCCAACAATGTTTTCATTAGTTTCGCTCACTCTCGAAATCAAGCATTTTACAGCAGGTTGGAGCAGCCTGTATCTCAGCACAGGAATAAGGTAGGGAAGAATTCTAAGGCTCATTTTGACTGCCTCCAGAAGTTAGATCAGATGGCAAATTGGATTTGGTGCTAGGTCTTTCCCTTTAGGTTTTACCCCAACAATGTTTTCATTAGTTTCGCTCACTCTCGAAATCAAGCATTTTACAGCAGGTTGGAGCAGCCTGTATCTCAGCACAGGAATAAGGTAGGGAAGAATTCTAAGGATCATTTTGACTGCCTCCAGAAGTTAGATCAGATGGCAAATTGGATTTGGTGCTAGGTCTTTCCCTTTAGGTTTTACCCCAACAATGTTTTCATTAGTTTCGCTCACTCTCGAAATCAAGCATTTTACAGCAGGTTGGAGCAGCCTGTATCTCAGCACAGGAATAAGGTAGGGAAGAATTCTAAGGATCATTTTGACTGCCTCCAGAAGTTAGATCAGATGGCAAATTGGATTTGGTGCTAGGTCTTTCCCTTTAGGTTTTACCCCCAACAATGTTTTCATTAGTTTCGCTCACTCTCGAAATCAAGCATTTTACAGCAGGTTGGAGCAGCCTGTATCTCAGCACAGGAATAAGGTAGGGAAGAATTCTAAGGCTCATTTTGACTGCCTCCAGAAGTTAGATCAGATGGCAAATTGGATTTGGTGCTAGGTCTTTCCCTTTAGGTTTTACCCCAACAATGTTTTCATTAGTTTCGCTCACTCTCGAAATCAAGCATTTTACAGCAGGTTGGAGCAGCCTGTATCTCAGCACAGGAATAAGGTAGGGAAGAATTCTAAGGCTCATTTTGACTGCCTCCAGAAGTTAGATCAGATGGCAAATTGGATTTGGTGCTAGGTCTTTCCCTTTAGGTTTTACCCCAACAATGTTTTCATTAGTTTCGCTCACTCTCGAAATCAAGCATTTTACAGCAGGTTGGAGCAGCCTGTATCTCAGCACAGGAATAAGGTAGGGAAGAATTCTAAGGCTCATTTTGACTGCCTCCAGAAGTTAGATCAGATGGCAAATTGGATTTGGTGCTAGGTCTTTCCCTTTAGGTTTTACCCCAACAATGTTTTCATTAGTTTCACTCACTCTCGAAATCAAGCATTTTACAGCAGGTTGGAGCAGCCTGTATCTCAGCACAGGAATAAGGTAGGGAAGAATTCTAAGGCTCATTTTGACTGCCTCCAGAAGTTAGATCAGATGGCAAATTGGATTTGGTGCTAGGTCTTTCCCTTTAGGTTTTACCCCAACAATGTTTTCATTAGTTTCGCTCACTCTCGAAATCAAGCATTTTACAGCAGGTTGGAGCAGCCTGTATCTCAGCACAGGAATAAGGTAGGGAAGAATTCTAAGGCTCATTTTGACTGCCTCCAGAAGTTAGATCAGATGGCAAATTGGATTTGGTGCTAGGTCTTTCCCTTTAGGTTTTACCCCAACAATGTTTTCATTAGTTTCGCTCACTCTCGAAATCAAGCATTTTACAGCAGGTTGGAGCAGCCTGTATCTCAGCACAGGAATAAGGTAGGGAAGAATTCTAAGGCTCATTTTGACTGCCTCCAGAAGTTAGATCAGATGGCAAATTGGATTTGGTGCTAGGTCTTTCCCTTTAGGTTTTACCCCAACAATGTTTTCATTAGTTTCGCTCACTCTCGAAATCAAGCATTTTACAGCAGGTTGGAGCAGCCTGTATCTCAGCACAGGAATAAGGTAGGGAAGAATTCTAAGGCTCATTTTGACTGCCTCCAGAAGTTAGATCAGATGGCAAATTGGATTTGGTGCTAGGTCTTTCCCTTTAGGTTTTACCCCAACAATGTTTTCATTAGTTTCGCTCACTCTCGAAATCAAGCATTTTACAGCAGGTTGGAGCAGCCTGTATCTCAGCACAGGAATAAGGTAGGGAAGAATTCTAAGGCTCATTTTGACTGCCTCCAGAAGTTAGATCAGATGGCAAATTGGATTTGGTGCTAGGTCTTTCCCTTTAGGTTTTACCCCAACAATGTTTTCATTAGTTTCGCTCACTCTCGAAATCAAGCATTTTACAGCAGGTTGGAGCAGCCTGTATCTCAGCACAGGAATAAGGTAGGGAAGAATTCTAAGGCTCATTTTGACTGCCTCCAGAAGTTAGATCAGATGGCAAATTGGATTTGGTGCTAGGTCTTTCCCTTTAGGTTTTACCCCAACAATGTTTTCATTAGTTTCGCTCACTCTCGAAATCAAGCATTTTACAGCAGGTTGGAGCAGCCTGTATCTCAGCACAGGAATAAGGTAGGGAAGAATTCTAAGGCTCATTTTGACTGCCTCCAGAAGTTAGATCAGATGGCAAATTGGATTTGGTGCTAGGTCTTTCCCTTTAGGTTTTACCCCAACAATGTTTTCATTAGTTTCGCTCACTCTCGAAATCAAGCATTTTACAGCAGGTTGGAGCAGCCTGTATCTCAGCACAGGAATAAGGTAGGGAAGAATTCTAAGGCTCATTTTGACTGCCTCCAGAAGTTAGATCAGATGGCAAATTGGATTTGGTGCTAGGTCTTTCCCTTTAGGTTTTACCCCAACAATGTTTTCATTAGTTTCGCTCACTCTCGAAATCAAGCATTTTACAGCAGGTTGGAGCAGCCTGTATCTCAGCACAGGAATAAGGTAGGGAAGAATTCTAAGGCTCATTTTGACTGCCTCCAGAAGTTAGATCAGATGGCAAATTGGATTTGGTGCTAGGTCTTTCCCTTTAGGTTTTACCCCAACAATGTTTTCATTAGTTTCGCTCACTCTCGAAATCAAGCATTTTACAGCAGGTTGGAGCAGCCTGTATCTCAGCACAGGAATAAGGTAGGGAAGAATTCTAAGGCTCATTTTGACTGCCTCCAGAAGTTAGATCAGATGGCAAATTGGATTTGGTGCTAGGTCTTTCCCTTTAGGTTTTACCCCAACAATGTTTTCATTAGTTTCGCTCACTCTCGAAATCAAGCATTTTACAGCAGGTTGGAGCAGCCTGTATCTCAGCACAGGAATAAGGTAGGGAAGAATTCTAAGGCTCATTTTGACTGCCTCCAGAAGTTAGATCAGATGGCCAATTGGATTTGGTGCTAGGTCTTTCCCTTTAGGTTTTACCCCAACAATGTTTTCATTAGTTTCGCTCACTCTCGAAATCAAGCATTTTTACAGCAGGTTGGAGCAGCCTGTATCTCAGCACAGGAATAAGGTAGGGAAGAATTCTAAGGCTCATTTTGACTGCCTCCAGAAGTTAGATCAGATGGCAAATTGGATTTGGTGCTAGGTCTTTCCCTTTAGGTTTTACCCCAACAATGTTTTCATTAGTTTCGCTCACTCTCGAAATCAAGCATTTTACAGCAGGTTGGAGCAGCCTGTATCTCAGCACAGGAATAAGGTAGGGAAGAATTCTAAGGCTCATTTTGACTGCCTCCAGAAGTTAGATCAGATGGCAAATTGGATTTGGTGCTAGGTCTTTCCCTTTAGGTTTTACCCCAACCATGTTTTCATTAGTTTCGCTCACTCTCGAAATCAAGCATTTTACAGCAGGTTGGAGCAGCCTGTATCTCAGCACAGGAATAAGGTAGGGAAGAATTCTAAGGCTCATTTTGACTGCCTCCAGAAGTTAGATCAGATGGCAAATTGGATTTGGTGCTAGGTCTTTCCCTTTAGGTTTTACCCCAACAATGTTTTCATTAGTTTCGCTCACTCTCGAAATCAAGCATTTTACAGCAGGTTGGAGCAGCCTGTATCTCAGCACAGGAATAAGGTAGGGAAGAATTCAAAGGCTCATTTTGACTGCCTCCAGAAGTTAGATCAGATGGCCAATTGGATTTGGTGCTAGGTCTTTCCCTTTAGGTTTTACCCCCAACAATGTTTTCATTAGTTTCGCTCACTCTCGAAATCAAGCATTTTACAGCAGGTTGGAGCAGCCTGTATCTCAGCACAGGAATAAGGTAGGGAAGAATTCTAAGGCTCATTTTGACTGCCTCCAGAAGTTAGATCAGATGGCAAATTGGATTTGGTGCTAGGTCTTTCCCTTTAGGTTTTACCCCAACAATGTTTTCATTAGTTTCGCTCACTCTCGAAATCAAGCATTTTACAGCAGGTTGGAGCAGCCTGTATCTCAGCACAGGAATAAGGTAGGGAAGAATTCTAAGGCTCATTTTGACTGCCTCCAGAAGTTAGATCAGATGGCAAATTGGATTTGGTGCTAGGTCTTTCCCTTTAGGTTTTACCCCAACAATGTTTTCATTAGTTTCGCTCACTCTCGAAATCAAGCATTTTACAGCAGGTTGGAGCAGCCTGTATCTCAGCACAGGAATAAGGTAGGGAAGAATTCTAAGGCTCATTTTGACTGCCTCCAGAAGTTAGATCAGATGGCAAATTGGATTTGGTGCTAGGTCTTTCCCTTTAGGTTTTACCCCAACAATGTTTTCATTAGTTTCGCTCACTCTCGAAATCAAGCATTTTACAGCAGGTTGGAGCAGCCTGTATCTCAGCACAGGAATAAGGTAGGGAAGAATTCTAAGGCTCATTTTGACTGCCTCCAGAAGTTAGATCAGATGGCAAATTGGATTTGGTGCTAGGTCTTTCCCTTTAGGTTTTACCCCAACAATGTTTTCATTAGTTTCGCTCACTCTCGAAATCAAGCATTTTACAGCAGGTTGGAGCAGCCTGTATCTCAGCACAGGAATAAGGTAGGGAAGAATTCTAAGGATCATTTTGACTGCCTCCAGAAGTTAGATCAGATGGCAAATTGGATTTGGTGCTAGGTCTTTCCCTTTAGGTTTTACCCCAACAATGTTTTCATTAGTTTCGCTCACTCTCGAAATCAAGCATTTTACAGCAGGTTGGAGCAGCCTGTATCTCAGCACAGGAATAAGGTAGGGAAGAATTCTAAGGCTCATTTTGACTGCCTCCAGAAGTTAGATCAGATGGCAAATTGGATTTGGTGCTAGGTCTTTCCCTTTAGGTTTTACCCCAACAATGTTTTCATTAGTTTCGCTCACTCTCGAAATCAAGCATTTTACAGCAGGTTGGAGCAGCCTGTATCTCAGCACAGGAATAAGGTAGGGAAGAATTCTAAGGCTCATTTTGACTGCCTCCAGAAGTTAGATCAGATGGCAAATTGGATTTGGTGCTAGGTCTTTCCCTTTAGGTTTTACCCCAACAATGTTTTCATTAGTTTCGCTCACTCTCGAAATCAAGCATTTTACAGCAGGTTGGAGCAGCCTGTATCTCAGCACAGGAATAAGGTAGGGAAGAATTCTAAGGCTCATTTTGACTGCCTCCAGAAGTTAGATCAGATGGCAAATTGGATTTGGTGCTAGGTCTTTCCCTTTAGGTTTTACCCCCAACAATGTTTTCATTAGTTTCGCTCACTCTCGAAATCAAGCATTTTACAGCAGGTTGGAGCAGCCTGTATCTCAGCACAGGAATAAGGTAGGGAAGAATTCTAAGGATCATTTTGACTGCCTCCAGAAGTTAGATCAGATGGCAAATTGGATTTGGTGCTAGGTCTTTCCCTTTAGGTTTTACCCCAACAATGTTTTCATTAGTTTCGCTCACTCTCGAAATCAAGCATTTTACAGCAGGTTGGAGCAGCCTGTATCTCAGCACAGGAATAAGGTAGGGAAGAATTCTAAGGATCATTTTGACTGCCTCCAGAAGTTAGATCAGATGGCAAATTGGATTTGGTGCTAGGTCTTTCCCTTTAGGTTTTACCCCAACAATGTTTTCATTAGTTTCGCTCACTCTCGAAATCAAGCATTTTACAGCAGGTTGGAGCAGCCTGTATCTCAGCACAGGAATAAGGTAGGGAAGAATTCTAAGGCTCATTTTGACTGCCTCCAGAAGTTAGATCAGATGGCAAATTGGATTTGGTGCTTGGTCTTTCCCTTTAGGTTTTACCCCAACAATGTTTTCATTAGTTTCGCTCACTCTCGAAATCAAGCATTTTACAGCAGGTTGGAGCAGCCTGTATCTCAGCACAGGAATAAGGTAGGGAAGAATTCTAAGGCTCATTTTGACTGCCTCCA
>NW_027143833.1:0-47022 GCF_026170545.1 Melanerpes formicivorus
TAGATCAGATGGCAAATTGGATTTGGTGCTAGGTCTTTCCCTTTAGGTTTTACCCCAACAATGTTTTCATTAGTTTCGCTCACTCTCGAAATCAAGCATTTTACAGCAGGTTGGAGCAGCCTGTATCTCAGCACAGGAATAAGGTAGGGAAGAATTCTAAGGCTCATTTTGACTGCCTCCAGAAGTTAGATCAGATGGCAAATTGGATTTGGTGCTAGGTCTTTCCCTTTAGGTTTTACCCCAACAATGTTTTCATTAGTTTCGCTCACTCTCGAAATCAAGCATTTTACAGCAGGTTGGAGCAGCCTGTATCTCAGCACAGGAATAAGGTAGGGAAGAATTCAAATGCTCATTTTGACTGCCTCCAGAAGTTAGATCAGATGGCAAATTGGATTTGGTGCTAGGTCTTTCCCTTTAGGTTTTACCCCAACAATGTTTTCATTAGTTTCGCTTCACTCTCGAAATCAAGCATTTTACAGCAGGTTGGAGCAGCCTGTATCTCAGCACAGGAATAAGGTAGGGAAGAATTCTAAGGATCATTTTGACTGCCTCCAGAAGTTAGATCAGATGGCAAATTGGATTTGGTGCTAGGTCTTTCCCTTTAGGTTTTACCCCAACAATGTTTTCATTAGTTTCGCTCACTCTCGAAATCAAGCATTTTACAGCAGGTTGGAGCAGCCTGTATCTCAGCACAGGAATAAGGTAGGGAAGAATTCTAAGGCTCATTTTGACTGCCTCCAGAAGTTAGATCAGATGGCAAATGGATTTGGTGCTAGGTCTTTCCCTTTAGGTTTTACCCCAACAATGTTTTCATTAGTTTCGCTCACTCTCGAAATCAAGCATTTTACAGGCAGGTTGGAGCAGCCTGTATCTCAGCACAGGAATAAGGTAGGGAAGAATTCTAAGGCTCATTTCGACTGCCTCCAGAAGTTAGATCAGATGGCAAATTGATTTGGTGCTAGGTCTTTCCCTTTAGGTTTTACCCCAACAATGTTTTCATTAGTTTCGCTCACTCTCGAAATCAAGCATTTTACAGCAGGTTGGAGCAGCCTGTATCTCAGCACAGGAATAAGGTAGGGAAGAATTCTAAGGCTCATTTTGACTGCCTCCAGAAGTTAGATCAGATGGCAAAATTGGATTTGGTGCTAGGTCTTTCCCTTTAGGTTTTACCCCAACAATGTTTTCATTAGTTTCGCTCACTCTCGAAATCAAGCATTTTACAGCAGGTTGGAGCAGCCTGTATCTCAGCACAGGAATAAGGTAGGGAAGAATTCTAAGGATCATTTTGACTGCCTCCAGAAGTTAGATCAGATGGCAAATTGGATTTGGTGCTAGGTCTTTCCCTTTAGGTTTTACCCCAACAATGTTTTCATTAGTTTCGCTCACTCCTCGAAATCAAGCATTTTACAGCAGGTTGGAGCAGCCTGTATCTCAGCACAGGAATAAGGTAGGGAAGAATTCTAAGGCTCATTTTGACTGCCTCCAGAAGTTAGATCAGATGGCAAATTGGATTTGGTGCTAGGTCTTTCCCTTTAGGTTTTACCCCAACAATGTTTTCATTAGTTTCGCTCACTCTCGAAATCAAGCATTTTACAGCAGGTTGGAGCAGCCTGTATCTCAGCACAGGAATAAGGTAGGGAAGAATTCTAAGGCTCATTTTGACTGCCTCCAGAAGTTAGATCAGATGGCAAATTGGATTTGGTGCTAGGTCTTTCCCTTTAGGTTTTACCCCAACAATGTTTTCATTAGTTTCGCTCACTCTCGAAATCAAGCATTTTACAGCAGGTTGGAGCAGCCTGTATCTCAGCACAGGAATAAGGTAGGGAAGAATTCAAATGCTCATTTTCACTGCCTCCAGAAGTTAGATCAGATGGCAAATTGGATTTGGTGCTAGGTCTTTCCCTTTAGGTTTTACCCCAACAATGTTTTCATTAGTTTCGCTCACTCTCGAAATCAAGCATTTTACAGCAGGTTGGAGCAGCCTGTATCTCAGCACAGGAATAAGGTAGGGAAGAATTCTAAGGCTCATTTTGACTGCCTCCAGAAGTTAGATCAGATGGCAAATTGGATTTGGTGCTAGGTCTTTCCCTTTAGGTTTTACCCCAACAATGTTTTCATTAGTTTCGCTCACTCTCAAAATCAAGCATTTTACAGCAGGTTGGAGCAGCCTGTATCTCAGCACAGGAATAAGGTAGGGAAGAATTCTAAGGATCATTTTGACTGCCTCCAGAAGTTAGATCAGATGGCAAATTGGATTTGGTGCTAGGTCTTTCCCTTTAGGTTTTACCCCAACAATGTTTTCATTAGTTTCGCTCACTCTCGAAATCAAGCATTTTACAGCAGGTTGGAGCAGCCTGTATCTCAGCACAGGAATAAGGTAGGGAAGAATTCTAAGGCTCATTTTGACTGCCTCCAGAAGTTAGATCAGATGGCAAATTGGATTTGGTGCTAGGTCTTTCCCTTTAGGTTTTACCCCAACAATGTTTTCATTAGTTTCGCTCACTCTCGAAATCAAGCATTTTACAGCAGGTTGGAGCAGCCTGTATCTCAGCACAGGAATAAGGTAGGGAAGAATTCTAAGGCTCATTTTGACTGCCTCCAGAAGTTAGATCAGATGGCAAATTGGATTTGGTGCTAGGTCTTTCCCTTTAGGTTTTACCCCAACAATGTTTTCATTAGTTTCGCTCACTCTCGAAATCAAGCATTTTACAGCAGGTTGGAGCAGCCTGTATCTCAGCACAGGAATAAGGTAGGGAAGAATTCTAAGGATCATTTTGACTGCCTCCAGAAGTTAGATCAGATGGCAAATTGGATTTGGTGCTAGGTCTTTCCCTTTAGGTTTTACCCCAACAATGTTTTCATTAGTTTCGCTCACTCTCGAAATCAAGCATTTTACAGCAGGTTGGAGCAGCCTGTATCTCAGCACAGGAATAAGGTAGGGAAGAATTCTAAGGCTCATTTTGACTGCCTCCAGAAGTTAGATCAGATGGCAAATTGGATTTGGTGCTAGGTCTTTCCCTTTAGGTTTTACCCCAACAATGTTTTCATTAGTTTCGCTCACTCTCGAAATCAAGCATTTTACAGCAGGTTGGAGCAGCCTGTATCTCAGCACAGGAATAAGGTAGGGAAGAATTCTAAGGCTCATTTTGACTGCCTCCAGAAGTTAGATCAGATGGCAAATTGGATTTGGTGCTAGGTCTTTCCCTTTAGGTTTTACCCCAACAATGTTTTCATTAGTTTCGCTCACTCTCGAAATCAAGCATTTTACAGCAGGTTGGAGCAGCCTGTATCTCAGCACAGGAATAAGGTAGGGAAGAATTCTAAGGATCATTTTGACTGCCTCCAGAAGTTAGATCAGATGGCAAATTGGATTTGGTGCTAGGTCTTTCCCTTTAGGTTTTACCCCAACAATGTTTTCATTAGTTTCGCTCACTCTCGAAATCAAGCATTTTACAGCAGGTTGGAGCAGCCTGTATCTCAGCACAGGAATAAGGTAGGGAAGAATTCTAAGGATCATTTTGACTGCCTCCAGAAGTTAGATCAGATGGCAAATTGGATTTGGTGCTAGGTCTTTCCCTTTAGGTTTTACCCCAACAATGTTTTCATTAGTTTCGCTCACTCTCGAAATCAAGCATTTTACAGCAGGTTGGAGCAGCCTGTATCTCAGCACAGGAATAAGGTAGGGAAGAATTCTAAGGATCATTTTGACTGCCTCCAGAAGTTAGATCAGATGGCAAATTGGATTTGGTGCTAGGTCTTTCCCTTTAGGTTTTACCCCAACAATGTTTTCATTAGTTTCGCTCACTCTCGAAATCAAGCATTTTACAGCAGGTTGGAGCAGCCTGTATCTCAGCACAGGAATAAGGTAGGGAAGAATTCTAAGGCTCATTTTGACTGCCTCCAGAAGTTAGATCAGATGGCAAATTGGATTTGGTGCTAGGTCTTTCCCTTTAGGTTTTACCCCAACAATGTTTTCATTAGTTTCGCTCACTCTCGAAATCAAGCATTTTACAGCAGGTTGGAGCAGCCTGTATCTCAGCACAGGAATAAGGTAGGGAAGAATTCTAAGGCTCATTTCGACTGCCTCCAGAAGTTAGATCAGATGGCAAATTGGATTTGGTGCTAGGTCTTTCCCTTTAGGTTTTACCCCAACAATGTTTTCATTAGTTTCGCTCACTCTCGAAATCAAGCATTTTACAGCAGTTGGAGCAGCCTGTATCTCAGCACAGGAATAAGGTAGGGAAGAATTCTAAGGCTCATTTTGACTGCCTCCAGAAGTTAGATCAGATGGCAAATTGGATTTGGTGCTAGGTCTTTCCCTTTAAGGTTTTACCCCAACAATGTTTTCATTAGTTTCGCTCACTCTCGAAATCAAGCATTTTACAGCAGGTTGGAGCAGCCTGTATCTCAGCACAGGAATAAGGTAGGGAAGAATTCTAAGGCTCATTTTGACTGCCTCCAGAAGTTAGATCAGATGGCAAATTGGATTTGGTGCTAGGTCTTTCCCTTTAGGTTTTACCCCAACAATGTTTTCATTAGTTTCGCTCACTCTCGAAATCAAGCATTTTACAGCAGGTTGGAGCAGCCTGTATCTCAGCACAGGAATAAGGTAGGGAAGAATTCTAAGGCTCATTTTGACTGCCTCCAGAAGTTAGATCAGATGGCAAATTGGATTTGGTGCTAGGTCTTTCCCTTTAGGTTTTACCCCAACAATGTTTTTCATTAGTTCGCTCACTCTCGAAATCAAGCATTTTACAGCTGGTTGGAGCAGCCTGTATCTCAGCACAGGAATAAGGTAGGGAAGAATTCTAAGGCTCATTTTGACTGCCTCCAGAAGTTAGATCAGATGGCAAATTGGATTTGGTGCTAGGTCTTTCCCTTTAGGTTTTACCCCAACAATGTTTTCATTAGTTTCGCTCACTCTCGAAATCAAGCATTTTACAGCAGGTTGGAGCAGCCTGTATCTCAGCACAGGAATAAGGTAGGGAAGAATTCAAATGCTCATTTTGACTGCCTCCAGAAGTTAGATCAGATGGCAAATTGGATTTGGTGCTAGGTCTTTCCCCTTTAGGTTTTACCCCAACAATGTTTTCATTAGTTTCGCTCACTCTCGAAATCAAGCATTTTACAGCAGGTTGGAGCAGCCTGTATCTCAGCACAGGAATAAGGTAGGGGAAGAATTCTAAGGATCATTTTGACTGCCTCCAGAAGTTAGATCAGATGGCAAATTGGATTTGGTGCTAGGTCTTTCCCTTTAGGTTTTACCCCAACAATGTTTTCATTAGTTTCGCTCACTCTCAAAATCAAGCATTTTACAGCAGGTTGGAGCAGCCTGTATCTCAGCACAGGAATAAGGTAGGGAAGAATTCTAAGGATCATTTTGACTGCCTCCAGAAGTTAGATCAGATGGCAAATTGGATTTGGTGCTAGGTCTTTCCCTTTAGGTTTTACCCCAACAATGTTTTCATTAGTTTCGCTCACTCTCGAAATCAAGCATTTTACAGCAGGTTGGAGCAGCCTGTATCTCAGCACAGAATAAGGTAGGGAAGAATTCTAAGGCTCATTTTGACTGCCTCCAGAAGTTAGATCAGATGGCAAATTGGATTTGGTGCTAGGTCTTTCCCTTTAGGTTTTACCCCAACAATGTTTTCATTAGTTTCGCTCACTCTCGAAATCAAGCATTTTACAGCAGGTTGGAGCAGCCTGTATCTCAGCACAGAATAAGGTAGGGAAGAATTCTAAGGATCATTTTGACTGCCTCCAGAAGTTAGATCAGATGGCAAATTGGATTTGGTGCTAGGTCTTTCCCTTTAGGTTTTACCCCAACAATGTTTTCATTAGTTTCGCTCACTCTCAAAATCAAGCATTTTACAGCAGGTTGGAGCAGCCTGTATCTCAGCACAGGAATAAGGTAGGAAGAATTCTAAGGATCATTTGACTGCCTCCAGAAGTTAGATCAGATGGCAAATTGGATTTGGTGCTAGGTCTTTCCCTTTAGGTTT
Organism: Melanerpes formicivorus; assembly: GCF_026170545.1. Classification (NCBI taxonomy): domain Eukaryota; kingdom Metazoa; phylum Chordata; class Aves; order Piciformes; family Picidae; genus Melanerpes; species Melanerpes formicivorus. Next base: position 6,003 of record NW_027143833.1, read on the forward strand.
TACCCCAACAATGTTTTCATTAGTTTCGCTCACTCTCGAAATCAAGCATTTTACAGCAGGTTGGAGCAGCCTGTATCTCGGCACAGGAATAAGGTAGGGAAGAATTCTAAGGCTCATTTTGACTGCCTCCAGAAGTTAGATCAGATGGCAAATTGGATTTGGTGCTAGGTCTTTCCCTTTAGGTTTTACCCCAACAATGTTTTCATTAGTTTTCGCTCACTCTCGAAATCAAGCATTTTACAGCAGGTTGGAGCAGCCTGTATCTCAGCACAGGAATAAGGTAGGGAAGAATTCTATGGCTCATTTTGACTGCCTCCAGAAGTTAGATCAGATGGCAAATTGGATTTGGTGCTAGGTCTTTCCCTTTAGGTTTTACCCCAACAATGTTTTCATTAGTTTCGCTCACTCTCGAAATCAAGCATTTTACAGCAGGTTGGAGCAGCCTGTATCTCAGCACAGGAATAAGGTAGGGAAGAATTCTAAGGCTCATTTTGACTGCCTCCAGAAGTTAGATCAGATGGCAAATTGGATTTGGTGCTAGGTCTTTCCCTTTAGGTTTTACCCCAACAATGTTTTCATTAGTTTCGCTCACTCTCGAAATCAAGCATTTTACAGCAGGTTGGAGCAGCCTGTATCTCAGCACAGGAATAAGGTAGGGAAGAATTCTAAGGCTCATTTGACTGCCTCCAGAAGTTAGATCAGATGGCAAATTGGATTTGGTGCTAGGTCTTTCCCTTTAGGTTTTACCCCAACAATGTTTTCATTAGTTTCGCTCACTCTCGAAATCAAGCATTTTACAGCAGGTTGGAGCAGCCTGTATCTCAGCACAGGAATAAGGTAGGGAAGAATTCTAAGGCTCATTTTGACTGCCTCCAGAAGTTAGATCAGATGGCAAATTGGATTTGGTGCTAGGTCTTTCCCTTTAGGTTTTACCCCAACAATGTTTTTCATTAGTTTCGCTCACTCTCGAAATCAAGCATTTTACAGCAGGTTGGAGCAGCCTGTATCTCAGCACAGGAATAAGGTAGGGAAGAATTCTAAGGCTCATTTTGACTGCCTCCAGAAGTTAGATCAGATGGCAAATTGGATTTGGTGCTAGGTCTTTCCCTTTAGGTTTTACCCCCAACAATGTTTTCATTAGTTTCGCTCACTCTCGAAATCAAGCATTTTACAGCAGGTTGGAGCAGCCTGTATCTCAGCACAGGAATAAGGTAGGGAAGAATTCTAAGGCTCATTTTGACTGCCTCCAGAAGTTAGATCAGATGGCAAATTGGATTTGGTGCTAGGTCTTTCCCTTTAGGTTTTTACCCCAACAATGTTTTTCATTAGTTTCGCTCACTCTCGAAATCAAGCATTTTACAGCAGGTTGGAGCAGCCTGTATCTCAGCACAGGAATAAGGTAGGGAAGAATTCTAAGGCTCATTTTGACTGCCTCCAGAAGTTAGATCAGATGGCAAATTGGATTTGGTGCTAGGTCTTTCCCTTTAGGTTTTACCCCAACAATGTTTTCATTAGTTTCGCTCACTCTCGAAATCAAGCATTTTACAGCAGGTTGGAGCAGCCTGTATCTCAGCACAGGAATAAGGTAGGGAAGAATTCTAAGGCTCATTTTGACTGCCTCCAGAAGTTAGATCAGATGGCAAATTGGATTTGGTGCTAGGTCTTTCCCTTTAGGTTTTACCCCAACAATGTTTTCATTAGTTTCGCTCACTCTCGAAATCAAGCATTTTACAGCAGGTTGGAGCAGCCTGTATCTCAGCACAGGAATAAGGTAGGGAAGAATTCTAAGGCTCATTTTGACTGCCTCCAGAAGTTAGATCAGATGGCAAATTGGATTTGGTGCTAGGTCTTTCCCTTTAGGTTTTACCCCAACAATTGTTTTCATTAGTTTCGCTCACTCTCGAAATCAAGCATTTTACAGCAGGTTGGAGCAGCCTGTATCTCAGCACAGGAATAAGGTAGGGAAGAATTCTAAGGCTCATTTTGACTGCCTCCAGAAGTTAGATCAGATGGCAAATTGGATTTGGTGCTAGGTCTTTCCTTTAGGTTTTACCCCAACAATGTTTTCATTAGTTTCGCTCACTCTCGAAATCAAGCATTTTACAGCAGGTTGGAGCAGCCTGTATCTCAGCACAGGAATAAGGTAGGGAAGAATTCTAAGGCTCATTTTGACTGCCTCCAGAAGTTAGATCAGATGGCAAATTGGATTTGGTGCTAGGTCTTTCCCTTTAGGTTTTACCCCAACAATGTTTTCATTAGTTTCGCTCACTCTCGAAATCAAGCATTTTACAGCAGGTTGGAGCAGCCTGTATCTCAGCACAGGAATAAGGTAGGGAAGAATTCTAAGGCTCATTTTGACTGCCTCCAGAAGTTAGATCAGATGGCAAATTGGATTTGGTGCTAGGTCTTTCCCTTTAGGTTTTACCCCAACAATGTTTTCATTAGTTTCGCTCACTCTCGAAATCAAGCATTTTACAGCAGGTTGGAGCAGCCTGTATCTCAGCACAGGAATAAGGTAGGGAAGAATTCTAAGGCTCATTTTGACTGCCTCCAGAAGTTAGATCAGATGGCAAATTGGATTTGGTGCTAGGTCTTTCCCTTTAGGTTTTACCCCAACAATGCTTTCATTAGTTTCGCTCACTCTCGAAATCAAGCATTTTACAGCAGGTTGGAGCAGCCTGTATCTCAGCACAGGAATAAGGTAGGGAAGAATTCTAAGGCTCATTTTGACTGCCTCCAGAAGTTAGATCAGATGGCAAATTGGATTTGGTGCTAGGTCTTTCCCTTTAGGTTTTACCCCAACAATGTTTTCATTAGTTTCGCTCACTCTCGAAATCAAGCATTTTACAGCAGGTTGGAGCAGCCTGTATCTCAGCACAGGAATAAGGTAGGGAAGAATTCTAAGGCTCATTTTGACTGCCTCCAGAAGTTAGATCAGATGGCAAATTGGATTTGGTGCTAGGTCTTTCCCTTTAGGTTTTACCCCAACAATGTTTTCATTAGTTTCGCTCACTCTCGAAATCAAGCATTTTTACAGCAGGTTGGAGCAGCCTGTATCTCAGCACAGGAATAAGGTAGGGAAGAATTCTAAGGCTCATTTTGACTGCCTCCAGAAGTTAGATCAGATGGCAAATTGGATTTGGTGCTAGGTCTTTCCCTTTAGGTTTTACCCCAATGTGGCCGGGTTGACGTTGCCCCCTTAAGAAAGGGAATATGGTGGACGGAAGTTGGTAAACGGAAGGAATAGTCTAAACTAATTTCATTGGACGAGTGGGAGGAAGCACTTCTGAGCTGGGACTATACTGGACATTTCCAGCACTTCTCAGTCAGTCTTGCTTCCGCCTCTTCTTCAGGCAACAGCTTTCTGTCCTGGGCTTTCTGCCAACGCCTCGGCCTTGAAAACCAGATAACAGGCCTGTATACTAACTCCCTTCCAATTAACACAAACTGCTTCTAACTTTTTTTTTCTCTCTTCTCTTTCTCTTTCTATCCCATTCTGGGGAAAGGGGGGGAAGAGAGGGGAGAGCGGAGGTGGGGGACCCCTCTCTGCCGAGGGGGGACACTCTCATTTCTGTGTTACTCTGTTGTATATCTTTGTATATATTGTAGATATTGTAATTTGTAAATATCTCCCTGCAAACCCTACATCGCTTTGTAAATATAGCTCCACTGCTTTGCTAATTCAGCTTACGAGTTTTTTTTTTCCTTTCCCTTCAATTTTTTTTCCCTTTTACTTTACAAGGGGGAAGGGAGGAGGCTTCTTGGCCTTACCCCTTCCATCCCACGACATTTTTTTTTTTATTGGCGCCCAACGTGGGGCAGATAATTAGTTTAATTTATTATTTGATTGATTTAGTGTTTTGCAGCTGAATTAGCAAACATGAAGGTATTGTGGTTTGTGGAGCGATTGTTCTTTTCAATTTTTGGGGCTCTGATTTACAGGTATTGTTTGGGTTTGATTTTGGATTACCTGGGTAAATATTTGGTGCGGACAATTTATATGTGGGTTATGTATAGAGTTAAATTATGGTATGGAAAATGTATTAATTTGTTATGGCCAGTGAGATACAGGAATGTTACCTCCACCACTCTCCCAATTGAGATAAAGGGTTTTAAGATTCCGCCTGAGGAGACAGTAACTTTAGGTGATGCCTGGGATCCAAAGGTGATTTATTTCATGTGTATAATCCTGCTCTCAGTGATAATTAACGTGTATCTCCTGATTTCTTTACGGCGAGAGAGAAAGGTGTCCAGAGCTTGTTTTGTTATTAAAACTAGATCAAAAAGAAAACGCCGTGGCTCTCGATCAGTCCCAGAGTCATCTAGTGACGAGGACTGTGGAGAACCCGTGTCAGTTAAAAAGAGGCTAAAAAGTTAATTGGTAAAAGCAGCTCTAAATGACTTTGCTGATTCTGGCAAGCAGCCAAGGGCATCGGCTGGTATCAACATGGCGCCTACTCCTTCTCCCACTCCTTCTCCTCCTTCTTCTTCTCCGTCGGCCATTAACGGAGCAACGTCACTTCCACCCACTCCCTCAGGGGGGACCGGAAGTCACTGCCCCAGCAGCTGATTTATCTCAGGACCTGTCAGCTTCCATTAAGGTGGCTGTAAATTCAAACACAGCTCCAGTTAAGGTGGCTCCTTTAAAGACTAGAGCTGCAAAGGCCCAAGATGGAGAAGAAGAGGTGGAGACTGATCCTGGTGAGGGGCCCTCTACTCTAAAAGATCCTGCTCAGGAGGAAGAGAAGGTTTGTTTTAAAGATCTAGCTAACCTAGTGAGATCAAAGCAGGATAGAGATGAAGCTAGGAAAGCAGCTGGCAAAGGTGGTTCTCAGCTTAAAGAGATCCTTAGGAGAATGACAGCAGGATTTTATGGGCAAAGAATTCAGGGAGATGAAGATGAAGATGACATTACAGACTGTTCGTCACCACGGGAAGATTGAGAAATGTCCGTAAAGATTTCACCAGGGCAGATAAGGAGCCAGTTCTAGCTTGGCTTAGTAGATGTTATGATACAGGTGCTTCAGCTCTAACAGTTGGAGACAAGTCAGCAGCTCAGTTAGGAACTCTCTCAAGGGACAATGGAATAGATAGACATCTAGGCGAAGCTCTCGGTAAGGTTAATCTGTGGATACGCCTTTTAATAGCGGTTGCCCTGAGATACCCTTCCCGAGATGATCTTCCCTGGAATCCTAAACCCTGGACTACCATAGATGAGGGAATTAAGCGCTTGAGAGAATTTGCTGTTAGAGAGCTACTCTATGGTGAACATGAAACTCTGAATCCTGATGACGTTCCTGTGGGTATTGGTCTTGCTAAAAAGATCATCAAACTTGCTCCTTCTAATTATGCAAACATTCTGGCAAGCAGAATTGTGTCAAGAAGTTATGGTGGAGCTTCTCCCACGGTTGGCCAATTCAGTGATCAAATGAGACAATTGGAGGATAGCATGACACGTGGTTCTTTGGTTTCAGCCATTGAAACTCTATCTGGAAAAATTGAGAATTGCATAAGAGAGTTAAAAGATGAATTTAGAAATTCCATATCCCAATTGGCACAAAGGGATAATTTCAATTCTTCCTCCAGGTGGATACAAGTCTCATCTGTGAGGAATACACGTCCCTCCAAGGAGGTCATTCCAAAACAGGACATTCCAAAACAGGTCATTCCAAAACAGACCGCCAAGGCAATCACGTAGAACTATTTGGATAACTCTGCGTGATCAGTTTGGTGAGAACATGAACCGCTGGGATGGCCAACCAACTTCTAATCTTTTCAGGAGACTGAGGGAATTGCAAAGTGGCAGAACCCGAGGTAGCAATACCAGAAGGGTAGCTGTTACTTCCACAGTTCCCCAGAACGACTCTTATGGCTCCAACAGTGGCTCCAGTTATAACATGCAAAGTTATAACCCTGCACAATATGTGCAATGCACATGTGCGCATGTTCCCCCATAACTAGGGTGCCCTGCCTCCCGCCAGGGGGAGGAGAGGGATAACAGAGATAATAGAATCTATTGGGATGTGTACATCCAGTGGCCTGGCACTTCACAATTTCGGAAGTACAGGGCCTTGGTTGACACAGGAGCTCAGTGCACCATAATACCATCAAATTATCAGGGATCAGAGTCTATAACTATTCTGGGAGTCACTGGTGGATCTCAAGAGTTAAGTAAGGTAGAGGTTAATATAAGTCTAACTGGTAAACAATGGAGGAAGCATACAGTGGTGACCGGACCTGACGCACCTTGTATTTTGGGAATTGATTTTCTGAGAGAAGGGCATTTCAAGGACCCTAGAGGTTACAAATGGGCTTTTGGAGTAGCTTCTATAGAAATTGATGGACAAAAATTGAAGCTGTCTGCCAGACCTGAACTTTCTGATGAATCTGCAGCTGTGGGACAACATAAGATACAGGACATTAAATTGCCGGTTGCTTCTCAGACTGTGCATCACAGACAATACAGAACCAACCGTGACTCTTTGTTGCCCATTCAGAATCTGATTCGTCAGTTGGAAAGTCAGAAAGTCGTCAGCAAAACTCATTCACCTTTCAACAGTCCAGTGTGGCCTGTGCGGAAGCAGAATAGAGACTGGCGTCTGACAGTAGACTACCGAGCCCTGAATGAAGTAACACCACCTATGAGTGCAGCAGTACCAGACATGATGGAACTACAGTATGAGCTGGAATCCAAAGAGGCCAAATGGTATGCTACCATAGACATTGCTAATGCATTTTTCTCTATTCCCATAGCAGAGGAATGCAGGCCTCAGTTTGCTTTCACCTGGAGAGGAATCCAGTACACTTTCAACAGGCTGCCAATGGGCTGGATCCACAGCTCAAGCATCTGTCATGCAGTGATCCACGATGCTCTGGAGAAAGGCGGTGCTCCAGAACACATCCAGTTCATCGATGATATCATCGTCTGGGGTAAAACTGCTGAGGAAGTCTTTGAGAAAGGTAACAAAATCATTGACATTCTTCTGAATGCAGGTTTTGCCATCAAGCGAGACAAGGTGAAAGGACCTACCACAGAGATTCAGTTTCTAGGAGTGAAGTGGCAGGATGGACGCCGACACATTCCAGTGGATGTGGTAAATAGAGTCTCTACCATGGCAAGTCCCACAAACAAGCAAGAGACCCTACGTTTCTTGGGGACAGTGGGATTTTGGAGACTGCACATTCCTGGATACAGTCAGATTGTGAAACCTCTGTATGATGTGACTCGAAAGAGAAACCATTTCCACTGGGGACCTGAACAACAAGCAGCCTTTGACCAGATAAAGCAAGAGGTGATTCAAGCAATGGGTCTGGGACCTGTCCGAGATGGTCCAGACATTAAGAACATTTTGTACACGGCTGCAAGTGACAATGGTCCAACCTGGTGCTTGTGGCAAAAGGCTCCAGGTGAGACACGTGGACGACCACTTGGTTTCTGGAGTCGAGGTTACAGAGGTTCAGAGGCTAATTATACTCCAACAGAGAAAGAAATTTTAGCTGCCTATGAAGGAGTAAAAGCATCCTCTGAAGTGATTGGAACTGAATCACAACTTCTCTTAGCTCCCAGATTACCAGTTTTGAATTGGATGTTCAAAGGCAAAGGATCCACACCACATCATGCCACAGACTCAACCTGGTCTAAGTGGATGGCTCTGATAACACAGAGAGCTCGAATGGGAAATTTTGAAAGACCTGGTCTAGTGGAGGTGATCTCAAGTTGGCCTGAAGGCATCAACTGTGCCAAACCTCCAGAGGAGAAAGTAACTCGTGCTGAGGAAGCTCCTCCTTACAATGACCTTTCTGATGATGAAAAGAAATATGCTTTGTTCACAGACGGTTCCTGTCGTCTTGTTGGAAACAAGCGAAAGTGGAAGTCCGCAGTGTGGAGTCCAACACGCCGAGTTGCAGAGGCGAAGGATGGAGAAGGAGAATCCAGTCAGTTTGCAGAGGTAAAAGCTGTCCAGCTAGCTCTCGACGTAGCTGAACGTGAGAGATGGCCAAAGCTTTATCTCTACACTGACTCATGGATGGTAGCCAATGCTCTATGGGGTTGGCTAAAGAACTGGAAGAAGAGTGGTTGGCAGAGGAAAGGAAAACCCATTTGGGCAGCCAACCTATGGCAGGACATTGCTGATCGAATCGAGAGAATTCCAGTGAAAGTGAGACACATCGATGCTCACATTCCTAAGAGCAAAGCTACTGAGGAACAGCAACACAACCATCAGGCAGATCTAGCTGCCAGAGTTTCTCAAGTAGACATGGACTCTAATCTTGATCTCGACTGGAAACACCGGGGTGAGATATTCTTAGCTCGGTGGGCTCATGATTCGTCAGGACATCAAGGCAGAGATGCAACATACCAATGGGCTCGTGACAGATCCATAGACATTTCCATGGATGCTATCACACAAGTCATCCATGACTGTGACATTTGTGCTGCTATTAAGCAGGCAAAACGACTTAAGCCCTTGTGGTATGGTGACAGATGGTCCAAGTACAAGTATGGTGAAGCTTGGCAGATTGACTACATCACTCTACCACGTTCTCGTTCTGGTAAGCAATATGTGCTTACTATGGTAGAGGCAAACACCGGATGGTTGGAAACTTATCCAGTTCCACATGCAACTGCACGCAACACCATTCTCGGTCTGGAGAGACAGATCCTGTGGAGACATGGAACTCCAGAGAGGATTGAGTCAGACAACGGAACTCATTTCAAGAACAACCTTGTAAAGAACTGGGCAAAAGAGCACGGTATTGAGTGGATATTCCACATTCCCTACTATGCACCAGCTTCAGGGAAGATTGAACGCTACAACGGTTTGTTGAAGACCACTCTTAAAGCCATGGGGGGGTGGATCTTTGAAAAACTGGGAAAAACATTTAGCACAAGCAACCTGGCTGGTAAATAGTAGAGGCTCAGTGAACCGAGCTGGACCTGCACATTCAGATCTGCTACGGAAAGTAGAAGGTGATAGAGTTCCTGTTGTTAGAGAAAAGAATCTGTTAGGTAAAACTGTTTGGGTATTTTCACCCTCAGGAGAGGCTAAACCTGTCCGAGGGGTGGTTTCAGCTGAAGGTCCGGGTCACACTTATTGGGTAATGCAAGAGAATGGTGAAATTCAGTGTATTCCACAAAGAAATTTAACTTTAGCTGAAAGAGGTTAATTTTGAACTGTTGTACAGCTACATCGCGCCCAAAGGAAGAATCAACGAGGAGTCTACGGTGCACGAACCCTGAGATCCCTGAGAGCCCTGAGTCAACTAAGAGACCCTGAGGATCCCTGTTTCCCTTTTCTTCGCTTCATCGGTGAAGAAATGAACTGTTTTCCATTTTTCTCATTTTCTGATTTTCTTGGACTTTTGAATCATCTACATCTGAGCATAGCCGGAATGGACTATGAACTTTACTCACGAACTGTAAATATCGTTTTGGATTGGATGGACAGTATGAACAGCCAATGAAATTGTTTAGAAGGGGTGGACTGTGGCCGGTTGACGTTGCCCCCTTAAGAAAGGGAATATGGTGGACGGAAGTTGGTAAACGGAAGGAATAGTCTAAACTAATTTCATTGGACGAGTGGGAGGAAGCACTTCTGAGCTGGGACTATACTGGACATTTCCAGCACTTCTCAGTCAGTCTTGCTTCCGCCTCTTCTTCAGGCAACAGCTTTCTGTCCTGGGCTTTCTGCCAACGCCTCGGCCTTGAAAACCAGATAACAGGCCTGTATACTAACTCCCTTCCAATTAACACAAACTGCTTCTAACTTTTTTTTTCTCTCTTCTCTTTCTCTTTCTATCCCATTCTGGGGAAAGGGGGGGAAGAGAGGGGAGAGCGGAGGTGGGGGACCCCTCTCTGCCGAGGGGGGACACTCTCATTTCTGTGTTACTCTGTTGTATATCTTTGTATATATTGTAGATATTGTAAATTTGTAAATATCTCCCTGCAAACCCTACATCGCTTTGTAAATATAGCTCCACTGCTTTGCTAATTCAGCTTACGAGTTTTTTTTTCCTTTCCCTTCAATTTTTTTCCCTTTTACTTTACAAGGGGGAAGGGAGGAGGCTTCTTGGCCTTACCCCTTCCATCCCACGACACCCAACAATGTTTTCATTAGTTTCGCTCACTCTCGAAATCAAGCATTTTACAGCAGGTTGGAGCAGCCTGTATCTCAGCACAGGAATAAGGTAGGGAAGAATTCTAAGGCTCATTTTGACTGCCTCCAGAAGTTAGATCAGATGGCAAATTGGATTTGGTGCTAGGTCTTTCCCTTTAGGTTTTACCCCAACAATGTTTTCATTAGTTTCGCTCACTCTCGAAATCAAGCATTTTACAGCAGGTTGGAGCAGCCTGTATCTCAGCACAGGAATAAGGTAGGGAAGAATTCTAAGGCTCATTTTGACTGCCTCCAGAAGTTAGATCAGATGGCAAATTGGATTTGGTGCTAGGTCTTTCCCTTTAGGTTTTACCCCAACAATGTTTTCATTAGTTTCGCTCACTCTCGAAATCAAGCATTTTACAGCAGGTTGGAGCAGCCTGTATCTCAGCACAGGAATAAGGTAGGGAAGAATTCTAAGGCTCATTTTGACTGCCTCCAGAAGTTAGATCAGATGGCAAATTGGATTTGGTGCTAGGTCTTTCCCTTTAGGTTTTACCCCAACAATGTTTTCATTAGTTTCGCTCACTCTCGAAATCAAGCATTTTACAGCAGGTTGGAGCAGCCTGTATCTCAGCACAGGAATAAGGTAGGGAAGAATTCAAATGCTCATTTTGACTGCCTCCAGAAGTTAGATCAGATGGCAAATTGGATTTGGTGCTAGGTCTTTCCCTTTAGGTTTTACCCCAACAATGTTTTCATTAGTTTCGCTCACTCTCGAAATCAAGCATTTTACAGCAGGTTGGAGCAGCCTGTATCTCAGCACAGGAATAAGGTAGGGAAGAATTCTAAGGCTCATTTTGACTGCCTCCAGAAGTTAGATCAGATGGCAAATTGGATTTGGTGCTAGGTCTTTCCCTTTAGGTTTTACCCCAACAATGTTTTCATTAGTTTCGCTCACTCTCGAAATCAAGCATTTTACAGCAGGTTGGAGCAGCCTGTATCTCAGCACAGGAATAAGGTAGGGAAGAATTCTAAGGCTCATTTTGACTGCCTCCAGAAGTTAGATCAGATGGCAAATTGGATTTGGTGCTAGGTCTTTCCCTTTAGGTTTTACCCCAACAATGTTTTCATTAGTTTCGCTCACTCTCGAAATCAAGCATTTTACAGCAGGTTGGAGCAGCCTGTATCTCAGCACAGGAATAAGGTAGGGAAGAATTCTAAGGATCATTTTGACTGCCTCCAGAAGTTAGATCAGATGGCAAATTGGATTTGGTGCTAGGTCTTTCCCTTTAGGTTTTACCCCAACAATGTTTTCATTAGTTTCGCTCACTCTCGAAATCAAGCATTTTACAGCAGGTTGGAGCAGCCTGTATCTCAGCACAGGAATAAGGTAGGGAAGAATTCTAAGGCTCATTTTGACTGCCTCCAGAAGTTAGATCAGATGGCAAATTGGATTTGGTGCTAGGTCTTTCCCTTTAGGTTTTACCCCAACAATGTTTTCATTAGTTTCGCTCACTCTCGAAATCAAGCATTTTACAGCAGGTTGGAGCAGCCTGTATCTCAGCACAGGAATAAGGTAGGGAAGAATTCTAAGGCTCATTTTGACTGCCTCCAGAAGTTAGATCAGATGGCAAATTGGATTTGGTGCTAGGTCTTTCCCTTTAGGTTTTACCCCAACAATGTTTTCATTAGTTTCGCTCACTCTCGAAATCAAGCATTTTACAGCAGGTTGGAGCAGCCTGTATCTCAGCACAGGAATAAGGTAGGGAAGAATTCTAAGGCTCATTTTGACTGCCTCCAGAAGTTAGATCAGATGGCAAATTGGATTTGGTGCTAGGTCTTTCCCTTTAGGTTTTACCCCAACAATGTTTTCATTAGTTTCGCTCACTCTCGAAATCAAGCATTTTACAGCAGGTTGGAGCAGCCTGTATCTCAGCACAGGAATAAGGTAGGGAAGAATTCTAAGGCTCATTTTGACTGCCTCCAGAAGTTAGATCAGATGGCAAATTGGATTTGGTGCTAGGTCTTTCCCTTTAGGTTTTACCCCAACAATGTTTTCATTAGTTTCGCTCACTCTCGAAATCAAGCATTTTACAGCAGGTTGGAGCAGCCTGTATCTCAGCACAGGAATAAGGTAGGGAAGAATTCTAAGGCTCATTTTGACTGCCTCCAGAAGTTAGATCAGATGGCAAATTGGATTTGGTGCTAGGTCTTTCCCTTTAGGTTTTACCCCAACAATGTTTTCATTAGTTTCGCTCACTCTCGAAATCAAGCATTTTACAGCAGGTTGGAGCAGCCTGTATCTCAGCACAGGAATAAGGTAGGGAAGAATTCTAAGGCTCATTTTGACTGCCTCCAGAAGTTAGATCAGATGGCAAATTGGATTTGGTGCTAGGTCTTTCCCTTTAGGTTTTACCCCAACAATGTTTTCATTAGTTTCGCTCACTCTCGAAATCAAGCATTTTACAGCAGGTTGGAGCAGCCTGTATCTCAGCACAGGAATAAGGTAGGGAAGAATTCTAAGGCTCATTTTGACTGCCTCCAGAAGTTAGATCAGATGGCAAATTGGATTTGGTGCTAGGTCTTTCCCTTTAGGTTTTACCCCAACAATGTTTTCATTAGTTTCGCTCACTCTCGAAATCAAGCATTTTACAGCAGGTTGGAGCAGCCTGTATCTCAGCACAGGAATAAGGTAGGGAAGAATTCTAAGGCTCATTTTGACTGCCTCCAGAAGTTAGATCAGATGGCAAATTGGATTTGGTGCTAGGTCTTTCCCTTTAGGTTTTACCCCAACAATGTTTTCATTAGTTTCGCTCACTCTCGAAATCAAGCATTTTACAGCAGGTTGGAGCAGCCTGTATCTCAGCACAGGAATAAGGTAGGGAAGAATTCTAAGGCTCATTTTGACTGCCTCCAGAAGTTAGATCAGATGGCAAATTGGATTTGGTGCTAGGTCTTTCCCTTTAGGTTTTACCCCAACAATGTTTTCATTAGTTTCGCTCACTCTCGAAATCAAGCATTTTACAGCAGGTTGGAGCAGCCTGTATCTCAGCACAGGAATAAGGTAGGGAAGAATTCTAAGGCTCATTTTGACTGCCTCCAGAAGTTAGATCAGATGGCAAATTGGATTTGGTGCTAGGTCTTTCCCTTTAGGTTTTACCCCAACAATGTTTTCATTAGTTTCGCTCACTCTCGAAATCAAGCATTTTACAGCAGGTTGGAGCAGCCTGTATCTCAGCACAGGAATAAGGTAGGGAAGAATTCAAATGCTCATTTTGACTGCCTCCAGAAGTTAGATCAGATGGCAAATTGGATTTGGTGCTAGGTCTTTCCCTTTAGGTTTTACCCCAACAATGTTTTCATTAGTTTCGCTCACTCTCGAAATCAAGCATTTTACAGCAGGTTGGAGCAGCCTGTATCTCAGCACAGGAATAAGGTAGGGAAGAATTCTAAGGCTCATTTTGACTGCCTCCAGAAGTTAGATCAGATGGCAAATTGGATTTGGTGCTAGGTCTTTCCCTTTAGGTTTTACCCCAACAATGTTTTCATTAGTTTCGCTCACTCTCGAAATCAAGCATTTTACAGCAGGTTGGAGCAGCCTGTATCTCAGCACAGGAATAAGGTAGGGAAGAATTCTAAGGCTCATTTTGACTGCCTCCAGAAGTTAGATCAGATGGCAAATTGGATTTGGTGCTAGGTCTTTCCCTTTAGGTTTTACCCCAACAATGTTTTCATTAGTTTCGCTCACTCTCGAAATCAAGCATTTTACAGCAGGTTGGAGCAGCCTGTATCTCAGCACAGGAATAAGGTAGGGAAGAATTCTAAGGCTCATTTTGACTGCCTCCAGAAGTTAGATCAGATGGCAAATTGGATTTGGTGCTAGGTCTTTCCCTTTAGGTTTTACCCCAACAATGTTTTCATTAGTTTCGCTCACTCTCGAAAGAAATCAAGCATTTTACAGCAGGTTGGAGCAGCCTGTATCTCAGCACAGGAATAAGGTAGGGAAGAATTCTAAGGCTCATTTTGACTGCCTCCAGAAGTTAGATCAGATGGCAAATTGGATTTGGTGCTAGGTCTTTCCCTTTAGGTTTTACCCCAACAATGTTTTCATTAGTTTCGCTCACTCTCGAAATCAAGCATTTTACAGCAGGTTGGAGCAGCCTGTATCTCAGCACAGGAATAAGGTAGGGAAGAATTCTAAGGATCATTTTGACTGCCTCCAGAAGTTAGATCAGATGGCAAATTGGATTTGGTGCTAGGTCTTTCCCTTTAGGTTTTACCCCAACAATGTTTTCATTAGTTTCGCTCACTCTCGAAATCAAGCATTTTACAGCAGGTTGGAGCAGCCTGTATCTCAGCACAGGAATAAGGTAGGGAAGAATTCTAAGGCTCATTTTGACTGCCTCCAGAAGTTAGATCAGATGGCAAATTGGATTTGGTGCTAGGTCTTTCCCTTTAGGTTTTACCCCAACAATGTTTTCATTAGTTTCGCTCACTCTCGAAATCAAGCATTTTACAGCAGGTTGGAGCAGCCTGTATCTCAGCACAGGAATAAGGTAGGGAAGAATTCTAAGGCTCATTTTGACTGCCTCCAGAAGTTAGATCAGATGGCAAATTGGATTTGGTGCTAGGTCTTTCCCTTTAGGTTTTACCCCAACAATGTTTTCATTAGTTTCGCTCACTCTCGAAATCAAGCATTTTACAGCAGGTTGGAGCAGCCTGTATCTCAGCACAGGAATAAGGTAGGGAAGAATTCTAAGGCTCATTTTGACTGCCTCCAGAAGTTAGATCAGATGGCAAATTGGATTTGGTGCTAGGTCTTTCCCTTTAGGTTTTACCCCAACAATGTTTTCATTAGTTTCGCTCACTCTCGAAATCAAGCATTTTACAGCAGGTTGGAGCAGCCTGTATCTCAGCACAGGAATAAGGTAGGAAGAATTCTAAGGCTCATTTTGACTGCCTCCAGAAGTTAGATCAGATGGCAAATTGGATTTGGTGCTAGGTCTTTCCCTTTAGGTTTTACCCCAACAATGTTTTCATTAGTTTCGCTCACTCTCGAAATCAAGCATTTTACAGCAGGTTGGAGCAGCCTGTATCTCAGCACAGGAATAAGGTAGGGAAGAATTCTAAGGCTCATTTTGACTGCCTCCAGAAGTTAGATCAGATGGCAAATTGGATTTGGTGCTAGGTCTTTCCCTTTAGGTTTTACCCCAACAATGTTTTCATTAGTTTCGCTCACTCTCGAAATCAAGCATTTTACAGCAGGTTGGAGCAGCCTGTATCTCAGCACAGGAATAAGGTAGGGAAGAATTCTAAGGCTCATTTTGACTGCCTCCAGAAGTTAGATCAGATGGCAAATTGGATTTGGTGCTAGGTCTTTCCCTTTAGGTTTTACCCCAACAATGTTTTCATTAGTTTCGCTCACTCTCGAAATCAAGCATTTTACAGCAGGTTGGAGCAGCCTGTATCTCAGCACAGGAATAAGGTAGGGAAGAATTCTAAGGCTCATTTTGACTGCCTCCAGAAGTTAGATCAGATGGCAAATTGGATTTGGTGCTAGGTCTTTCCTTTAGGTTTTACCCCAACAATGTTTTCATTAGTTTCGCTCACTCTCGAAATCAAGCATTTTACAGCAGGTTGGAGCAGCCTGTATCTCAGCACAGGAATAAGGTAGGGAAGAATTCTAAGGCTCATTTTGACTGCCTCCAGAAGTTAGATCAGATGGCAAATTGGATTTGGTGCTAGGTCTTTCCCTTTAGGTTTTACCCCAACAATGTTTTCATTAGTTTCGCTCACTCTCGAAATCAAGCATTTTACAGCAGGTTGGAGCAGCCTGTATCTCAGCACAGGAATAAGGTAGGGAAGAATTCTAAGGCTCATTTTGACTGCCTCCAGAAGTTAGATCAGATGGCAAATTGGATTTGGTGCTAGGTCTTTCCCTTTAGGTTTTACCCCAACAATGTTTTCATTAGTTTCGCTCACTCTCGAAATCAAGCATTTTACAGCAGGTTGGAGCAGCCTGTATCTCAGCACAGGAATAAGGTAGGGAAGAATTCTAAGGCTCATTTTGACTGCCTCCAGAAGTTAGATCAGATGGCAAATTGGATTTGGTGCTAGGTCTTTCCTTTAGGTTTTACCCCAACAATGTTTTCATTAGTTTCGCTCACTCTCGAAATCAAGCATTTTACAGCAGGTTGGAGCAGCCTGTATCTCAGCACAGGAATAAGGTAGGGAAGAATTCAAATGCTCATTTTGACTGCCTCCAGAAGTTAGATCAGATGGCAAATTGGATTTGGTGCTAGGTCTTTCCCTTTAGGTTTTACCCCAACAATGTTTTCATTAGTTTCGCTCACTCTCGAAATCAAGCATTTTACAGCAGGTTGGAGCAGCCTGTATCTCAGCACAGGAATAAGGTAGGAAGAATTCTAAGGCTCATTTTGACTGCCTCCAGAAGTTAGATCAGATGGCAAATTGGATTTGGTGCTAGGTCTTTCCCTTTAGGTTTTACCCCAACAATGTTTTCATTAGTTTCGCTCACTCTCGAAATCAAGCATTTTACAGCAGGTTGGAGCAGCCTGTATCTCAGCACAGGAATAAGGTAGGGAAGAATTCTAAGGCTCATTTTGACTGCCTCCAGAAGTTAGATCAGATGGCAAATTGGATTTGGTGCTAGGTCTTTCCCTTTAGGTTTTACCCCAACAATGTTTTCATTAGTTTCGCTCACTCTCGAAATCAAGCATTTTACAGCAGGTTGGAGCAGCCTGTATCTCAGCACAGGAATAAGGTAGGGAAGAATTCTAAGGCTCATTTTGACTGCCTCCAGAAGTTAGATCAGATGGCAAATTGGATTTGGTGCTAGGTCTTTCCCTTTAGGTTTTACCCCAACAATGTTTTCATTAGTTTCGCTCACTCTCGAAATCAAGCATTTTACAGCAGGTTGGAGCAGCCTGTATCTCAGCACAGGAATAAGGTAGGGAAGAATTCTAAGGATCATTTTGACTGCCTCCAGAAGTTAGATCAGATGGCAAATTGGATTTGGTGCTAGGTCTTTCCCTGTAGGTTTTACCCCAACAATGTTTTCATTAGTTTCGCTCACTCTCGAAATCAAGCATTTTACAGCAGGTTGGAGCAGCCTGTATCTCAGCACAGGAATAAGGTAGGGAAGAATTCTAAGGATCATTTTGACTGCCTCCAGAAGTTAGATCAGATGGCAAATTGGATTTGGTGCTAGGTCTTTCCCTTTAGGTTTTACCCCAACAATGTTTTCATTAGTTTCGCTCACTCTCGAAATCAAGCATTTTACAGCAGGTTGGAGCAGCCTGTATCTCAGCACAGGAATAAGGTAGGGAAGAATTCTAAGGCTCATTTTGACTGCCTCCAGAAGTTAGATCAGATGGCAAATTGGATTTGGTGCTAGGTCTTTCCCTTTAGGTTTTACCCCAACAATGTTTTCATTAGTTTCGCTCACTCTCGAAATCAAGCATTTTACAGCAGGTTGGAGCAGCCTGTATCTCAGCACAGGAATAAGGTAGGGAAGAATTCTAAGGATCATTTTGACTGCCTCCAGAAGTTAGATCAGATGGCAAATTGGATTTGGTGCTAGGTCTTTCCCTTTAGGTTTTACCCCAACAATGTTTTCATTAGTTTCGCTCACTCTCGAAATCAAGCATTTTACAGCAGGTTGGAGCAGCCTGTATCTCAGCACAGGAATAAGGTAGGGAAGAATTCTAAGGCTCATTTTGACTGCCTCCAGAAGTTAGATCAGATGGCAAATTGGATTTGGTGCTAGGTCTTTCCCTTTAGGTTTTACCCCAACAATGTTTTCATTAGTTTCGCTCACTCTCGAAATCAAGCATTTTACAGCAGGTTGGAGCAGCCTGTATCTCAGCACAGGAATAAGGTAGGGAAGAATTCTAAGGCTCATTTTGACTGCCTCCAGAAGTTAGATCAGATGGCAAATTGGATTTGGTGCTAGGTCTTTCCCTTTAGGTTTTACCCCAACAATGTTTTCATTAGTTTCGCTCACTCTCGAAATCAAGCATTTTACAGCAGGTTGGAGCAGCCTGTATCTCAGCACAGGAATAAGGTAGGGAAGAATTCTAAGGCTCATTTTGACTGCCTCCAGAAGTTAGATCAGATGGCAAATTGGATTTGGTGCTAGGTCTTTCCCTTTAGGTTTTACCCCAACAATGTTTTCATTAGTTTCGCTCACTCTCGAAATCAAGCATTTTACAGCAGGTTGGAGCAGCCTGTATCTCAGCACAGGAATAAGGTAGGGAAGAATTCTAAGGCTCATTTTGACTGCCTCCAGAAGTTAGATCAGATGGCAAATTGGATTTGGTGCTAGGTCTTTCCCTTTAGGTTTTACCCCAACAATGTTTTCATTAGTTTCGCTCACTCTCGAAATCAAGCATTTTACAGCAGGTTGGAGCAGCCTGTATCTCAGCACAGGAATAAGGTAGGGAAGAATTCTAAGGCTCATTTTGACTGCCTCCAGAAGTTAGATCAGATGGCAAATTGGATTTGGTGCTAGGTCTTTCCCTTTAGGTTTTACCCCAACAATGTTTTCATTAGTTTCGCTCACTCTCGAAATCAAGCATTTTACAGCAGGTTGGAGCAGCCTGTATCTCAGCACAGGAATAAGGTAGGGAAGAATTCTAAGGCTCATTTTGACTGCCTCCAGAAGTTAGATCAGATGGCAAATTGGATTTGGTGCTAGGTCTTTCCCTTTAGGTTTTACCCCAACAATGTTTTCATTAGTTTCGCTCACTCTCGAAATCAAGCATTTTACAGCAGGTTGGAGCAGCCTGTATCTCAGCACAGGAATAAGGTAGGGAAGAATTCTAAGGCTCATTTTGACTGCCTCCAGAAGTTAGATCAGATGGCAAATTGGATTTGGTGCTAGGTCTTTCCCTTTAGGTTTTACCCCAACAATGTTTTCATTAGTTTCGCTCACTCTCGAAATCAAGCATTTTACAGCAGGTTGGAGCAGCCTGTATCTCAGCACAGGAATAAGGTAGGGAAGAATTCTAAGGATCATTTTGACTGCCTCCAGAAGTTAGATCAGATGGCAAATTGGATTTGGTGCTAGGTCTTTCCCTTTAGGTTTTACCCCAACAATGTTTTCATTAGTTTCGCTCACTCTCGAAATCAAGCATTTTACAGCAGGTTGGAGCAGCCTGTATCTCAGCACAGGAATAAGGTAGGGAAGAATTCTAAGGCTCATTTTGACTGCCTCCAGAAGTTAGATCAGATGGCAAATTGGATTTGGTGCTAGGTCTTTCCCTTTAGGTTTTACCCCAACAATGTTTTCATTAGTTTCGCTCACTCTCGAAATCAAGCATTTTACAGCAGGTTGGAGCAGCCTGTATCTCAGCACAGGAATAAGGTAGGGAAGAATTCTAAGGCTCATTTTGACTGCCTCCAGAAGTTAGATCAGATGGCAAATTGGATTTGGTGCTAGGTCTTTCCCTTTAGGTTTTACCCCAACAATGTTTTCATTAGTTTCGCTCACTCTCGAAATCAAGCATTTTACAGCAGGTTGGAGCAGCCTGTATCTCAGCACAGGAATAAGGTAGGGAAGAATTCTAAGGCTCATTTTGACTGCCTCCAGAAGTTAGATCAGATGGCAAATTGGATTTGGTGCTAGGTCTTTCCCTTTAGGTTTTACCCCAACAATGTTTTCATTAGTTTCGCTCACTCTCGAAATCAAGCATTTTACAGCAGGTTGGAGCAGCCTGTATCTCAGCACAGGAATAAGGTAGGGAAGAATTCTAAGGCTCATTTTGACTGCCTCCAGAAGTTAGATCAGATGGCAAATTGGATTTGGTGCTAGGTCTTTCCCTTTAGGTTTTACCCCAACAATGTTTTCATTAGTTTCGCTCACTCTCGAAATCAAGCATTTTACAGCAGGTTGGAGCAGCCTGTATCTCAGCACAGGAATAAGGTAGGGAAGAATTCTAAGGCTCATTTTGACTGCCTCCAGAAGTTAGATCAGATGGCAAATTGGATTTGGTGCTAGGTCTTTCCCTTTAGGTTTTACCCCAACAATGTTTTCATTAGTTTCGCTGACTCTCGAAATCAAGCATTTTACAGCAGGTTGGAGCAGCCTGTATCTCAGCACAGGAATAAGGTAGGGAAGAATTCTAAGGATCATTTTGACTGCCTCCAGAAGTTAGATCAGATGGCAAATTGGATTTGGTGCTAGGTCTTTCCCTTTAGGTTTTACCCCAACAATGTTTTCATTAGTTTCGCTCACTCTCGAAATCAAGCATTTTACAGCAGGTTGGAGCAGCCTGTATCTCAGCACAGGAATAAGGTAGGGAAGAATTCTAAGGCTCATTTTGACTGCCTCCAGAAGTTAGATCAGATGGCAAATTGGATTTGGTGCTAGGTCTTTCCCTTTAGGTTTTACCCCAACAATGTTTTCATTAGTTTCGCTCACTCTCGAAATCAAGCATTTTACAGCAGGTTGGAGCAGCCTGTATCTCAGCACAGGAATAAGGTAGGGAAGAATTCTAAGGCTCATTTTGACTGCCTCCAGAAGTTAGATCAGATGGCAAATTGGATTTGGTGCTAGGTCTTTCCCTTTAGGTTTTACCCCAACAATGTTTTCATTAGTTTCGCTCACTCTCGAAATCAAGCATTTTACAGCAGGTTGGAGCAGCCTGTATCTCAGCACAGGAATAAGGTAGGGAAGAATTCTAAGGCTCATTTTGACTGCCTCCAGAAGTTAGATCAGATGGCAAACTGGATTTGGTGCTAGGTCTTTCCCTTTAGGTTTTACCCCAACAATGTTTTCATTAGTTTCGCTCACTCTCGAAATCAAGCATTTTACAGCAGGTTGGAGCAGCCTGTATCTCAGCACAGGAATAAGGTAGGGAAGAATTCTAAGGCTCATTTTGACTGCCTCCAGAAGTTAGATCAGATGGCAAATTGGATTTGGTGCTAGGTCTTTCCCTTTAGGTTTTACCCCAACAATGTTTTCATTAGTTTCGCTCACTCTCGAAATCAAGCATTTTACAGCAGGTTGGAGCAGCCTGTATCTCAGCACAGGAATAAGGTAGGGAAGAATTCTAAGGATCATTTTGACTGCCTCCAGAAGTTAGATCAGATGGCAAATTGGATTTGGTGCTAGGTCTTTCCCTTTAGGTTTTACCCCAACAATGTTTTCATTAGTTTCGCTCACTGTCGAAATCAAGCATTTTACAGCAGGTTGGAGCAGCCTGTATCTCAGCACAGGAATAAGGTAGGGAAGAATTCTAAGGCTCATTTTGACTGCCTCCAGAAGTTAGATCAGATGGCAAATTGGATTTGGTGCTAGGTCTTTCCCTTTAGGTTTTACCCCAACAATGTTTTCATTAGTTTCGCTCACTCTCGAAATCAAGCATTTTACAGCAGGTTGGAGCAGCCTGTATCTCAGCACAGGAATAAGGTAGGGAAGAATTCTAAGGATCATTTTGACTGCCTCCAGAAGTTAGATCAGATGGCAAATTGGATTTGGTGCTAGGTCTTTCCCTTTAGGTTTTACCCCAACAATGTTTTCATTAGTTTCGCTCACTCTCGAAATCAAGCATTTTACAGCAGGTTGGAGCAGCCTGTATCTCAGCACAGGAATAAGGTAGGGAAGAATTCTAAGGATCATTTTGACTGCCTCCAGAAGTTAGATCAGATGGCAAATTGGATTTGGTGCTAGGTCTTTCCCTTTAGGTTTTACCCCAACAATATTTTCATTAGTTTCGCTCACTCTCGAAATCAAGCATTTTACAGCAGGTTGGAGCAGCCTGTATCTCAGCACAGGAATAAGGTAGGGAAGAATTCTAAGGCTCATTTTGACTGCCTCCAGAAGTTAGATCAGAAGGCAAATTGGATTTGGTGCTAGGTCTTTCCCTTTAGGTTTTACCCCAACAATGTTTTCATTAGTTTCGCTCACTCTCGAAATCAAGCATTTTACAGCAGGTTGGAGCAGCCTGTATCTCAGCACAGGAATAAGGTAGGGAAGAATTCTAAGGCTCATTTTGACTGCCTCCAGAAGTTAGATCAGATGGCAAATTGGATTTGGTGCTAGGTCTTTCCCTTTAGGTTTTACCCCAACAATGTTTTCATTAGTTTCGCTCACTCTCGAAATCAAGCATTTTACAGCAGGTTGGAGCAGCCTGTATCTCAGCACAGGAATAAGGTAGGGAAGAATTCTAAGGATCATTTTGACTGCCTCCAGAAGTTAGATCAGATGGCAAATTGGATTTGGTGCTAGGTCTTTCCCTTTAGGTTGTACCCCAACAATGTTTTCATTAGTTTCGCTCACTCTCGAAATCAAGCATTTTACAGCAGGTTGGAGCAGCCTGTATCTCAGCACAGGAATAAGGTAGGGAAGAATTCTAAGGCTCATTTTGACTGCCTCCAGAAGTTAGATCAGATGGCAAATTGGATTTGGTGCTAGGTCTTTCCCTTTAGGTTTTACCCCAACAATGTTTTCATTAGTTTCGCTCACTCTCGAAATCAAGCATTTTACAGCAGGTTGGAGCAGCCTGTATCTCAGCACAGGAATAAGGTAGGGAAGAATTCTAAGGCTCATTTTGACTGCCTCCAGAAGTTAGATCAGATGGCAAATTGGATTTGGTGCTAGGTCTTTCCCTTTAGGTTTTACCCCAACAATGTTTTCATTAGTTTCGCTCACTCTCGAAATCAAGCATTTTACAGCAGGTTGGAGCAGCCTGTATCTCAGCACAGGAATAAGGTAGGGAAGAATTCTAAGGCTCATTTTGACTGCCTCCAGAAGTTAGATCAGATGGCAAATTGGATTTGGTGCTAGGTCTTTCCCTTTAGGTTTTACCCCAACAATGTTTTCATTAGTTTCGCTCACTCTCGAAATCAAGCATTTTACAGCAGGTTGGAGCAGCCTGTATCTCAGCACAGGAATAAGGTAGGGAAGAATTCTAAGGCTCATTTTGACTGCCTCCAGAAGTTAGATCAGATGGCAAATTGGATTTGGTGCTAGGTCTTTCCCTTTAGGTTTTACCCCAACAATGTTTTCATTAGTTTCGCTCACTCTCGAAATCAAGCATTTTACAGCAGGTTGGAGCAGCCTGTATCTCAGCACAGGAATAAGGTAGGGAAGAATTCTAAGGCTCATTTTGACTGCCTCCAGAAGTTAGATCAGATGGCAAATTGGATTTGGTGCTAGGTCTTTCCCTTTAGGTTTTACCCCAACAATGTTTTCATTAGTTTCGCTCACTCTCGAAATCAAGCATTTTACAGCAGGTTGGAGCAGCCTGTATCTCAGCACAGGAATAAGGTAGGGAAGAATTCTAAGGCTCATTTTGACTGCCTCCAGAAGTTAGATCAGAAGGCAAATTGGATTTGGTGCTAGGTCTTTCCCTTTAGGTTTTACCCCAACAATGTTTTCATTAGTTTCGCTCACTCTCGAAATCAAGCATTTTACAGCAGGTTGGAGCAGCCTGTATCTCAGCACAGGAATAAGGTAGGGAAGAATTCTAAGGCTCATTTTGACTGCCTCCAGAAGTTAGATCAGATGGCAAATTGGATTTGGTGCTAGGTCTTTCCCTTTAGGTTTTACCCCAACAATGTTTTCATTAGTTTCGCTCACTCTCGAAATCAAGCATTTTACAGCAGGTTGGAGCAGCCTGTATCTCAGCACAGGAATAAGGTAGGGAAGAATTCTAAGGCTCATTTTGACTGCCTCCAGAAGTTAGATCAGATGGCAAATTGGATTTGGTGCTAGGTCTTTCCCTTTAGGTTTTACCCCAACAATGTTTTCATTAGTTTCGCTCACTCTCGAAATCAAGCATTTTACAGCAGGTTGGAGCAGCCTGTATCTCAGCACAGGAATAAGGTAGGGAAGAATTCTAAGGCTCATTTTGACTGCCTCCAGAAGTTAGATCAGATGGCAAATTGGATTTGGTGCTAGGTCTTTCCCTTTAGGTTTTACCCCAACAATGTTTTCATTAGTTTCGCTCACTCTCGAAATCAAGCATTTTACAGCAGGTTGGAGCAGCCTGTATCTCAGCACAGGAATAAGGTAGGGAAGAATTCTAAGGCTCATTTTGACTGCCTCCAGAAGTTAGATCAGATGGCAAATTGGATTTGGTGCTAGGTCTTTCCCTTTAGGTTTTACCCCAACAATGTTTTCATTAGTTTCGCTCACTCTCGAAATCAAGCATTTTACAGCAGGTTGGAGCAGCCTGTATCTCAGCACAGGAATAAGGTAGGGAAGAATTCTAAGGCTCATTTTGACTGCCTCCAGAAGTTAGATCAGATGGCAAATTGGATTTGGTGCTAGGTCTTTCCCTTTAGGTTTTACCCCAACAATGTTTTCATTAGTTTCGCTCACTCTCGAAATCAAGCATTTTACAGCAGGTTGGAGCAGCCTGTATCTCAGCACAGGAATAAGGTAGGGAAGAATTCTAAGGCTCATTTTGACTGCCTCCAGAAGTTAGATCAGATGGCAAATTGGATTTGGTGCTAGGTCTTTCCCTTTAGGTTTTACCCCAACAATGTTTTCATTAGTTTCGCTCACTCTCGAAATCAAGCATTTTACAGCAGGTTGGAGCAGCCTGTATCTCAGCACAGGAATAAGGTAGGGAAGAATTCTAAGGATCATTTTGACTGCCTCCAGAAGTTAGATCAGATGGCAAATTGGATTTGGTGCTAGGTCTTTCCCTTTAGGTTTTACCCCAACAATGTTTTCATTAGTTTCGCTCACTCTCGAAATCAAGCATTTTACAGCAGGTTGGAGCAGCCTGTATCTCAGCACAGGAATAAGGTAGGGAAGAATTCTAAGGATCATTTTGACTGCCTCCAGAAGTTAGATCAGATGGCAAATTGGATTCGGTGCTAGGTCTTTCCCTTTAGGTTTTACCCCAACAATGTTTTCATTAGTTTCGCTCACTCTCGAAATCAAGCATTTTACAGCAGGTTGGAGCAGCCTGTATCTCAGCACAGGAATAAGGTAGGGAAGAATTCTAAGGCTCATTTTGACTGCCTCCAGAAGTTAGATCAGATGGCAAATTGGATTTGGTGCTAGGTCTTTCCCTTTAGGTTTTACCCCAACAATGTTTTCATTAGTTTCGCTCACTCTCGAAATCAAGCATTTTACAGCAGGTTGGAGCAGCCTGTATCTCAGCACAGGAATAAGGTAGGGAAGAATTCTAAGGCTCATTTTGACTGCCTCCAGAAGTTAGATCAGATGGCAAATTGGATTTGGTGCTAGGTCTTTCCCTTTAGGTTTTACCCCAACAATGTTTTCATTAGTTTCGCTCACTCTCGAAATCAAGCATTTTACAGCAGGTTGGAGCAGCCTGTATCTCAGCACAGGAATAAGGTAGGGAAGAATTCAAAGGCTCATTTTGACTGCCTCCAGAAGTTAGATCAGATGGCAAATTGGATTTGGTGCTAGGTCTTTCCCTTTAGGTTTTACCCCAACAATGTTTTCATTAGTTTCGCTCACTCTCGAAATCAAGCATTTTACAGCAGGTTGGAGCAGCCTGTATCTCAGCACAGGAATAAGGTAGGGAAGAATTCTAAGGATCATTTTGACTGCCTCCAGAAGTTAGATCAGATGGCAAATTGGATTTGGTGCTAGGTCTTTCCCTTTAGGTTTTACCCCAACAATGTTTTCATTAGTTTCGCTCACTCTCGAAATCAAGCATTTTACAGCAGGTTGGAGCAGCCTGTATCTCAGCACAGGAATAAGGTAGGGAAGAATTCTAAGGATCATTTTGACTGCCTCCAGAAGTTAGATCAGATGGCAAATTGGATTTGGTGCTAGGTCTTTCCCTTTAGGTTTTACCCCAACAATGTTTTCATTAGTTTCGCTCACTCTCGAAATCAAGCATTTTACAGCAGGTTGGAGCAGCCTGTATCTCAGCACAGGAATAAGGTAGGGAAGAATTCTAAGGATCATTTTGACTGCCTCCAGAAGTTAGATCAGATGGCAAATTGGATTTGGTGCTAGGTCTTTCCCTTTAGGTTTTACCCCAACAATGTTTTCATTAGTTTCGCTCACTCTCGAAATCAAGCATTTTACAGCAGGTTGGAGCCGCCTGTATCTCAGCACAGGAATAAGGTAGGGAAGAATTCTAAGGATCATTTTGACTGCCTCCAGAAGTTAGATCAGATGGCAAATTGGATTTGGTGCTAGGTCTTTCCCTTTAGGTTTTACCCCAACAATGTTTTCATTAGTTTCGCTCACTCTCGAAATCAAGCATTTTACAGCAGGTTGGAGCAGCCTGTATCTCAGCACAGGAATAAGGTAGGGAAGAATTCTAAGGCTCATTTTGACTGCCTCCAGAAGTTAGATCAGATGGCAAATTGGATTTGGTGCTAGGTCTTTCCCTTTAGGTTTTACCCCAACAATATTTTCATTAGTTTCGCTCACTCTCGAAATCAAGCATTTTACAGCAGGTTGGAGCAGCCTGTATCTCAGCACAGGAATAAGGTAGGGAAGAATTCTAAGGCTCATTTTGACTGCCTCCAGAAGTTAGATCAGAAGGCAAATTGGATTTGGTGCTAGGTCTTTCCCTTTAGGTTTTACCCCAACAATGTTTTCATTAGTTTCGCTCACTCTCGAAATCAAGCATTTTACAGCAGGTTGGAGCAGCCTGTATCTCAGCACAGGAATAAGGTAGGGAAGAATTCTAAGGATCATTTTGACTGCCTCCAGAAGTTAGATCAGATGGCAAATTGGATTTGGTGCTAGGTCTTTCCCTTTAGGTTTTACCCCAACAATGTTTTCATTAGTTTCGCTCACTCTCGAAATCAAGCATTTTACAGCAGGTTGGAGCAGCCTGTATCTCAGCACAGGAATAAGGTAGGGAAGAATTCTAAGGCTCATTTTGACTGCCTCCAGAAGTTAGATCAGATGGCAAATTGGATTTGGTGCTAGGTCTTTCCCTTTAGGTTTTACCCCAACAATGTTTTCATTAGTTTCGCTCACTCTCGAAATCAAGCATTTTACAGCAGGTTGGAGCAGCCTGTATCTCAGCACAGGAATAAGGTAGGGAAGAATTCTAAGGCTCATTTTGACTGCCTCCAGAAGTTAGATCAGATGGCAAATTGGATTTGGTGCTAGGTCTTTCCCTTTAGGTTTTACCCCAACAATGTTTTCATTAGTTTCGCTCACTCTCGAAATCAAGCATTTTACAGCAGGTTGGAGCAGCCTGTATCTCAGCACAGGAATAAGGTAGGGAAGAATTCTAAGGATCATTTTGACTGCCTCCAGAAGTTAGATCAGATGGCAAATTGGATTTGGTGCTAGGTCTTTCCCTTTAGGTTTTACCCCAACAATGTTTTCATTAGTTTCGCTCACTCTCGAAATCAAGCATTTTACAGCAGGTTGGAGCAGCCTGTATCTCAGCACAGGAATAAGGTAGGGAAGAATTCTAAGGCTCATTTTGACTGCCTCCAGAAGTTAGATCAGATGGCAAATTGGATTTGGTGCTAGGTCTTTCCCTTTAGGTTTTACCCCAACAATGTTTTCATTAGTTTCGCTCACTCTCGAAATCAAGCATTTTACAGCAGGTTGGAGCAGCCTGTATCTCAGCACAGGAATAAGGTAGGGAAGAATTCAAAGGATCATTTTGACTGCCTCCAGAAGTTAGATCAGATGGCAAATTGGATTCGGTGCTAGGTCTTTCCCTTTAGGTTTTACCCCAACAATGTTTTCATTAGTTTCGCTCACTCTCAAAATCAAGCATTTTACAGCAGGTTGGAGCAGCCTGTATCTCAGCACAGGAATAAGGTAGGGAAGAATTCTAAGGATCATTTTGACTGCCTCCAGAAGTTAGATCAGATGGCAAATTGGATTTGGTGCTAGGTCTTTCCCTTTAGGTTTTACCCCAACAATGTTTTCATTAGTTTCGCTCACTCTCGAAATCAAGCATTTTACAGCAGGTTGGAGCAGCCTGTATCTCAGCACAGGAATAAGGTAGGGAAGAATTCTAAGGCTCATTTTGACTGCCTCCAGAAGTTAGATCAGATGGCAAATTGGATTTGGTGCTAGGTCTTTCCCTTTAGGTTTTACCCCAACAATGTTTTCATTAGTTTCGCTCACTCTCGAAATCAAGCATTTTACAGCAGGTTGGAGCAGCCTGTATCTCAGCACAGGAATAAGGTAGGGAAGAATTCTAAGGATCATTTTGACTGCCTCCAGAAGTTAGATCAGATGGCAAATTGGATTTGGTGCTAGGTCTTTCCCTTTAGGTTTTACCCCAACAATGTTTTCATTAGTTTCGCTCACTCTCGAAATCAAGCATTTTACAGCAGGTTGGAGCAGCCTGTATCTCAGCACAGGAATAAGGTAGGGAAGAATTCTAAGGCTCATTTTGACTGCCTCCAGAAGTTAGATCAGATGGCAAATTGGATTTGGTGCTAGGTCTTTCCCTTTAGGTTTTACCCCAACAATGTTTTCATTAGTTTCGCTCACTCTCGAAATCAAGCATTTTACAGCAGGTTGGAGCAGCCTGTATCTCAGCACAGGAATAAGGTAGGGAAGAATTCTAAGGATCATTTTGACTGCCTCCAGAAGTTAGATCAGATGGCAAATTGGATTTGGTGCTAGGTCTTTCCCTTTAGGTTTTACCCCAACAATGTTTTCATTAGTTTCGCTCACTCTCGAAATCAAGCATTTTACAGCAGGTTGGAGCAGCCTGTATCTCAGCACAGGAATAAGGTAGGGAAGAATTCTAAGGCTCATTTTGACTGCCTCCAGAAGTTAGATCAGATGGCAAATTGGATTTGGTGCTAGGTCTTTCCCTTTAGGTTTTACCCCAACAATGTTTTCATTAGTTTCGCTCACTCTCGAAATCAAGCATTTTACAGCAGGTTGGAGCCGCCTGTATCTCAGCACAGGAATAAGGTAGGGAAGAATTCTAAGGCTCATTTTGACTGCCTCCAGAAGTTAGATCAGAAGGCAAATTGGATTTGGTGCTAGGTCTTTCCCTTTAGGTTTTACCCCAACAATGTTTTCATTAGTTTCGCTCACTCTCGAAATCAAGCATTTTACAGCAGGTTGGAGCAGCCTGTATCTCAGCACAGGAATAAGGTAGGGAAGAATTCTAAGGCTCATTTTGACTGCCTCCAGAAGTTAGATCAGATGGCAAATTGGATTTGGTGCTAGGTCTTTCCCTTTAGGTTTTACCCCAACAATGTTTTCATTAGTTTCGCTCACTCTCGAAATCAAGCATTTTACAGCAGGTTGGAGCAGCCTGTATCTCAGCACAGGAATAAGGTAGGGAAGAATTCTAAGGATCATTTTGACTGCCTCCAGAAGTTAGATCAGATGGCAAATTGGATTTGGTGCTAGGTCTTTCCCTTTAGGTTTTACCCCAACAATGTTTTCATTAGTTTCGCTCACTCTCGAAATCAAGCATTTTACAGCAGGTTGGAGCAGCCTGTATCTCAGCACAGGAATAAGGTAGGGAAGAATTCTAAGGCTCATTTTGACTGCCTCCAGAATTTAGATCAGATGGCAAATTGGATTTGGTGCTAGGTCTTTCCCTTTAGGTTTTACCCCAACAATGTTTTCATTAGTTTCGCTCACTCTCGAAATCAAGCATTTTACAGCAGGTTGGAGCAGCCTGTATCTCAGCACAGGAATAAGGTAGGGAAGAATTCAAAGGATCATTTTGACTGCCTCCAGAAGTTAGATCAGATGGCAAATTGGATTTGGTGCTAGGTCTTTCCCTTTAGGTTTTACCCCAACAATGTTTTCATTAGTTTCGCTCACTCTCAAAATCAAGCATTTTACAGCAGGTTGGAGCAGCCTGTATCTCAGCACAGGAATAAGGTAGGGAAGAATTCTAAGGCTCATTTTGACTGCCTCCAGAAGTTAGATCAGATGGCAAATTGGATTTGGTGCTAGGTCTTTCCCTTTAGGTTTTACCCCAACAATGTTTTCATTAGTTTCGCTCACTCTCGAAATCAAGCATTTTACAGCAGGTTGGAGCAGCCTGTATCTCAGCACAGGAATAAGGTAGGGAAGAATTCTAAGGCTCATTTTGACTGCCTCCAGAAGTTAGATCAGATGGCAAATTGGATTTGGTGCTAGGTCTTTCCCTTTAGGTTTTACCCCAACAATGTTTTCATTAGTTTCGCTCACTCTCGAAATCAAGCATTTTACAGCAGGTTGGAGCAGCCTGTATCTCAGCACAGGAATAAGGTAGGGAAGAATTCTAAGGATCATTTTGACTGCCTCCAGAAGTTAGATCAGATGGCAAATTGGATTTGGTGCTAGGTCTTTCCCTTTAGGTTTTACCCCAACAATGTTTTCATTAGTTTCGCTCACTCTCGAAATCAAGCATTTTACAGCAGGTTGGAGCAGCCTGTATCTCAGCACAGGAATAAGGTAGGGAAGAATTCTAAGGCTCATTTTGACTGCCTCCAGAAGTTAGATCAGATGGCAAATTGGATTTGGTGCTAGGTCTTTCCCTTTAGGTTTTACCCCAACAATGTTTTCATTAGTTTCGCTCACTCTCGAAATCAAGCATTTTACAGCAGGTTGGAGCAGCCTGTATCTCAGCACAGGAATAAGGTAGGGAAGAATTCTAAGGCTCATTTTGACTGCCTCCAGAAGTTAGATCAGATGGCAAATTGGATTTGGTGCTAGGTCTTTCCCTTTAGGTTTTACCCCAACAATGTTTTCATTAGTTTCGCTCACTCTCGAAATCAAGCATTTTACAGCAGGTTGGAGCAGCCTGTATCTCAGCACAGGAATAAGGTAGGGCAGAATTCAAAGGATCATTTTGACTGCCTCCAGAAGTTAGATCAGATGGCAAATTGGATTTGGTGCTAGGTCTTTCCCTTTAGGTTTTACCCCAACAATGTTTTCATTAGTTTCGCTCACTCTCGAAATCAAGCATTTTACAGCAGGTTGGAGCAGCCTGTATCTCAGCACAGGAATAAGGTAGGGAAGAATTCTAAGGCTCATTTTGACTGCCTCCAGAAGTTAGATCAGATGGCAAATTGGATTTGGTGCTAGGTCTTTCCCTTTAGGTTTTACCCCAACAATGTTTTCATTAGTTTCGCTCACTCTCGAAATCAAGCATTTTACAGCAGGTTGGAGCAGCCTGTATCTCAGCACAGGAATAAGGTAGGGAAGAATTCTAAGGCTCATTTTGACTGCCTCCAGAAGTTAGATCAGATGGCAAATTGGATTTGGTGCTAGGTCTTTCCCTTTAGGTTTTACCCCAACAATGTTTTCATTAGTTTCGCTCACTCTCGAAATCAAGCATTTTACAGCAGGTTGGAGCAGCCTGTATCTCAGCACAGGAATAAGGTAGGGAAGAATTCTAAGGATCATTTTGACTGCCTCCAGAAGTTAGATCAGATGGCAAATTGGATTTGGTGCTAGGTCTTTCCCTTTAGGTTTTACCCCAACAATGTTTTCATTAGTTTCGCTCACTCTCGAAATCAAGCATTTTACAGCAGGTTGGAGCAGCCTGTATCTCAGCACAGGAATAAGGTAGGGAAGAATTCTAAGGCTCATTTTGACTGCCTCCAGAAGTTAGATCAGATGGCAAATTGGATTTGGTGCTAGGTCTTTCCCTTTAGGTTTTACCCCAACAATGTTTTCATTAGTTTCGCTCACTCTCGAAATCAAGCATTTTACAGCAGGTTGGAGCAGCCTGTATCTCAGCACAGGAATAAGGTAGGGAAGAATTCAAAGGATCATTTTGACTGCCTCCAGAAGTTAGATCAGATGGCAAATTGGATTTGGTGCTAGGTCTTTCCCTTTAGGTTTTACCCCAACAATGTTTTCATTAGTTTCGCTCACTCTCAAAATCAAGCATTTTACAGCAGGTTGGAGCAGCCTGTATCTCAGCACAGGAATAAGGTAGGGAAGAATTCTAAGGCTCATTTTGACTGCCTCCAGAAGTTAGATCAGATGGCAAATTGGATTTGGTGCTAGGTCTTTCCCTTTAGGTTTTACCCCAACAATGTTTCATTAGTTTCGCTCACTCTCGAAATCAAGCATTTTACAGCAGGTTGGAGCAGCCTGTATCTCAGCACAGGAATAAGGTAGGGAAGAATTCTAAGGCTCATTTTGACTGCCTCCAGAAGTTAGATCAGATGGCAAATTGGATTTGGTGCTAGGTCTTTCCCTTTAGGTTTTACCCCAACAATGTTTTCATTAGTTTCGCTCACTCTCGAAATCAAGCATTTTACAGCAGGTTGGAGCAGCCTGTATCTCAGCACAGGAATAAGGTAGGGAAGAATTCTAAGGATCATTTTGACTGCCTCCAGAAGTTAGATCAGATGGCAAATTGGATTTGGTGCTAGGTCTTTCCCTTTAGGTTTTACCCCAACAATGTTTTCATTAGTTTCGCTCACTCTCGAAATCAAGCATTTTACAGCAGGTTGGAGCAGCCTGTATCTCAGCACAGGAATAAGGTAGGGAAGAATTCTAAGGATCATTTTGACTGCCTCCAGAAGTTAGATCAGATGGCAAATTGGATTTGGTGCTAGGTCTTTCCCTTTAGGTTTTACCCCAACAATGTTTTCATTAGTTTCGCTCACTCTCGAAATCAAGCATTTTACAGCAGGTTGGAGCAGCCTGTATCTCAGCACAGGAATAAGGTAGGGAAGAATTCTAAGGCTCATTTTGACTGCCTCCAGAAGTTAGATCAGATGGCAAATTGGATTTGGTGCTAGGTCTTTCCCTTTAGGTTTTACCCCAACAATGTTTTCATTAGTTTCGCTCACTCTCGAAATCAAGCATTTTACAGCAGGTTGGAGCAGCCTGTATCTCAGCACAGGAATAAGGTAGGGCAGAATTCAAAGGATCATTTTGACTGCCTCCAGAAGTTAGATCAGATGGCAAATTGGATTTGGTGCTAGGTCTTTCCCTTTAGGTTTTACCCCAACAATGTTTTCATTAGTTTCGCTCACTCTCGAAATCAAGCATTTTACAGCAGGTTGGAGCAGCCTGTATCTCAGCACAGGAATAAGGTAGGGAAGAATTCTAAGGCTCATTTTGACTGCCTCCAGAAGTTAGATCAGATGGCAAATTGGATTTGGTGCTAGGTCTTTCCCTTTAGGTTTTACCCCAACAATGTTTTCATTAGTTTCGCTCACTCTCGAAATCAAGCATTTTACAGCAGGTTGGAGCAGCCTGTATCTCAGCACAGGAATAAGGTAGGGAAGAATTCTAAGGCTCATTTTGACTGCCTCCAGAAGTTAGATCAGATGGCAAATTGGATTTGGTGCTAGGTCTTTCCCTTTAGGTTTTACCCCAACAATGTTTTCATTAGTTTCGCTCACTCTCGAAATCAAGCATTTTACAGCAGGTTGGAGCAGCCTGTATCTCAGCACAGGAATAAGGTAGGGAAGAATTCTAAGGATCATTTTGACTGCCTCCAGAAGTTAGATCAGATGGCAAATTGGATTTGGTGCTAGGTCTTTCCCTTTAGGTTTTACCCCAACAATGTTTTCATTAGTTTCGCTCACTCTCGAAATCAAGCATTTTACAGCAGGTTGGAGCAGCCTGTATCTCAGCACAGGAATAAGGTAGGGAAGAATTCTAAGGATCATTTTGACTGCCTCCAGAAGTTAGATCAGATGGCAAATTGGATTTGGTGCTAGGTCTTTCCCTTTAGGTTTTACCCCAACAATGTTTTCATTAGTTTCGCTCACTCTCGAAATCAAGCATTTTACAGCAGGTTGGAGCAGCCTGTATCTCAGCACAGGAATAAGGTAGGGAAGAATTCTAAGGATCATTTTGACTGCCTCCAGAAGTTAGATCAGATGGCAAATTGGATTTGGTGCTAGGTCTTTCCCTTTAGGTTTTACCCCAACAATGTTTTCATTAGTTTCGCTCACTCTCGAAATCAAGCATTTTACAGCAGGTTGGAGCAGCCTGTATCTCAGCACAGGAATAAGGTAGGGAAGAATTCTAAGGCTCATTTTGACTGCCTCCAGAAGTTAGATCAGATGGCAAATTGGATTTGGTGCTAGGTCTTTCCCTTTAGGTTTTACCCCAACAATGTTTTCATTAGTTTCGCTCACTCTCGAAATCAAGCATTTTACAGCAGGTTGGAGCAGCCTGTATCTCAGCACAGGAATAAGGTAGGGAAGAATTCTAAGGATCATTTTGACTGCCTCCAGAAGTTAGATCAGATGGCAAATTGGATTTGGTGCTAGGTCTTTCCCTTTAGGTTTTACCCCAACAATGTTTTCATTAGTTTCGCTCACTCTCGAAATCAAGCATTTTACAGCAGGTTGGAGCAGCCTGTATCTCAGCACAGGAATAAGGTAGGGAAGAATTCTAAGGCTCATTTTGACTGCCTCCAGAAGTTAGATCAGATGGCAAATTGGATTTGGTGCTAGGTCTTTCCCTTTAGGTTTTACCCCAACAATGTTTTCATTAGTTTCGCTCACTCTCGAAATC
This sequence comes from Melanerpes formicivorus, assembly GCF_026170545.1. NCBI lineage: Eukaryota > Metazoa > Chordata > Aves > Piciformes > Picidae > Melanerpes > Melanerpes formicivorus. The sequence goes on from NW_027143833.1 coordinate 40,506, forward strand.
AAGCATTTTACAGCAGGTTGGAGCAGCCTGTATCTCAGCACAGGAATAAGGTAGGGAAGAATTCTAAGGCTCATTTTGACTGCCTCCAGAAGTTAGATCAGATGGCAAATTGGATTTGGTGCTAGGTCTTTCCCTTTAGGTTTTACCCCAACAATGTTTTCATTAGTTTCGCTCACTCTCGAAATCAAGCATTTTACAGCAGGTTGGAGCAGCCTGTATCTCAGCACAGGAATAAGGTAGGGAAGAATTCTAAGGCTCATTTTGACTGCCTCCAGAAGTTAGATCAGATGGCAAATTGGATTTGGTGCTAGGTCTTTCCCTTTAGGTTTTACCCCAACAATGTTTTCATTAGTTTCGCTCACTCTCGAAATCAAGCATTTTACAGCAGGTTGGAGCAGCCTGTATCTCAGCACAGGAATAAGGTAGGGAAGAATTCTAAGGCTCATTTTGACTGCCTCCAGAAGTTAGATCAGATGGCAAATTGGATTTGGTGCTAGGTCTTTCCCTTTAGGTTTTACCCCAACAATGTTTTCATTAGTTTCGCTCACTCTCGAAATCAAGCATTTTACAGCAGGTTGGAGCAGCCTGTATCTCAGCACAGGAATAAGGTAGGGAAGAATTCTAAGGCTCATTTTGACTGCCTCCAGAAGTTAGATCAGATGGCAAATTGGATTTGGTGCTAGGTCTTTCCCTTTAGGTTTTACCCCAACAATGTTTTCATTAGTTTCGCTCACTCTCGAAATCAAGCATTTTACAGCAGGTTGGAGCAGCCTGTATCTCAGCACAGGAATAAGGTAGGGCAGAATTCAAAGGATCATTTTGACTGCCTCCAGAAGTTAGATCAGATGGCAAATTGGATTTGGTGCTAGGTCTTTCCCTTTAGGTTTTACCCCAACAATGTTTTCATTAGTTTCGCTCACTCTCGAAATCAAGCATTTTACAGCAGGTTGGAGCAGCCTGTATCTCAGCACAGGAATAAGGTAGGGAAGAATTCAAAGGCTCATTTTGACTGCCTCCAGAAGTTAGATCAGATGGCAAATTGGATTTGGTGCTAGGTCTTTCCCTTTAGGTTTTACCCCAACAATGTTTTCATTAGTTTCGCTCACTCTCGAAATCAAGCATTTTACAGCAGGTTGGAGCAGCCTGTATCTCAGCACAGGAATAAGGTAGGGAAGAATTCTAAGGCTCATTTTGACTGCCTCCAGAAGTTAGATCAGATGGCAAATTGGATTTGGTGCTAGGTCTTTCCCTTTAGGTTTTACCCCAACAATGTTTTCATTAGTTTCGCTCACTCTCGAAATCAAGCATTTTACAGCAGGTTGGAGCAGCCTGTATCTCAGCACAGGAATAAGGTAGGGAAGAATTCTAAGGCTCATTTTGACTGCCTCCAGAAGTTAGATCAGATGGCAAATTGGATTTGGTGCTAGGTCTTTCCCTTTAGGTTTTACCCCAACAATGTTTTCATTAGTTTTCGCTCACTCTCGAAATCAAGCATTTTACAGCAGGTTGGAGCAGCCTGTATCTCAGCACAGGAATAAGGTAGGGAAGAATTCTAAGGCTCATTTTGACTGCCTCCAGAAGTTAGATCAGATGGCAAATTGGATTTGGTGCTAGGTCTTTCCCTTTAGGTTTTACCCCAACAATGTTTTCATTAGTTTCGCTCACTCTCGAAATCAAGCATTTTACAGCAGGTTGGAGCAGCCTGTATCTCAGCACAGGAATAAGGTAGGGAAGAATTCTAAGGATCATTTTGACTGCCTCCAGAAGTTAGATCAGATGGCAAATTGGATTTGGTGCTAGGTCTTTCCCTTTAGGTTTTACCCCAACAATGTTTTCATTAGTTTTCGCTCACTCTCGAAATCAAGCATTTTACAGCAGGTTGGAGCAGCCTGTATCTCAGCACAGGAATAAGGTAGGGAAGAATTCTAAGGCTCATTTTGACTGCCTCCAGAAGTTAGATCAGATGGCAAATTGGATTTGGTGCTAGGTCTTTCCCTTTAGGTTTTACCCCAACAATGTTTTCATTAGTTTCGCTCACTCTCGAAATCAAGCATTTTACAGCAGGTTGGAGCAGCCTGTATCTCAGCACAGGAATAAGGTAGGGAAGAATTCTAAGGCTCATTTTGACTGCCTCCAGAAGTTAGATCAGATGGCAAATTGGATTTGGTGCTAGGTCTTTCCCTTTAGGTTTTACCCCAACAATGTTTTCATTAGTTTCGCTCACTCTCGAAATCAAGCATTTTACAGCAGGTTGGAGCAGCCTGTATCTCAGCACAGGAATAAGGTAGGGAAGAATTCTAAGGCTCATTTTGACTGCCTCCAGAAGTTAGATCAGATGGCAAATTGGATTTGGTGCTAGGTCTTTCCCTTTAGGTTTTACCCCAACAATGTTTTCATTAGTTTCGCTCACTCTCGAAATCAAGCATTTTACAGCAGGTTGGAGCAGCCTGTATCTCAGCACAGGAATAAGGTAGGGAAGAATTCTAAGGCTCATTTTGACTGCCTCCAGAAGTTAGATCAGATGGCAAATTGGATTTGGTGCTAGGTCTTTCCCTTTAGGTTTTACCCCAACAATGTTTTCATTAGTTTCGCTCACTCTCGAAATCAAGCATTTTACAGCAGGTTGGAGCAGCCTGTATCTCAGCACAGGAATAAGGTAGGGAAGAATTCTAAGGCTCATTTTGACTGCCTCCAGAAGTTAGATCAGATGGCAAATTGGATTTGGTGCTAGGTCTTTCCCTTTAGGTTTTACCCCAACAATGTTTTCATTAGTTTCGCTCACTCTCAAAATCAAGCATTTTACAGCAGGTTGGAGCAGCCTGTATCTCAGCACAGGAATAAGGTAGGGAAGAATTCTAAGGCTCATTTTGACTGCCTCCAGAAGTTAGATCAGATGGCAAATTGGATTTGGTGCTAGGTCTTTCCCTTTAGGTTTTACCCCAACAATGTTTTCATTAGTTTCGCTCACTCTCGAAATCAAGCATTTTACAGCAGGTTGGAGCAGCCTGTATCTCAGCACAGGAATAAGGTAGGGAAGAATTCTAAGGCTCATTTTGACTGCCTCCAGAAGTTAGATCAGATGGCAAATTGGATTTGGTGCTAGGTCTTTCCCTTTAGGTTTTACCCCAACAATGTTTTCATTAGTTTTCGCTCACTCTCGAAATCAAGCATTTTACAGCAGGTTGGAGCAGCCTGTATCTCAGCACAGGAATAAGGTAGGGAAGAATTCTAAGGCTCATTTTGACTGCCTCCAGAAGTTAGATCAGATGGCAAATTGGATTTGGTGCTAGGTCTTTCCCTTTAGGTTTTACCCCAACAATGTTTTCATTAGTTTCGCTCACTCTCGAAATCAAGCATTTTACAGCAGGTTGGAGCAGCCTGTATCTCAGCACAGGAATAAGGTAGGGAAGAATTCAAAGGATCATTTTGACTGCCTCCAGAAGTTAGATCAGATGGCAAATTGGATTTGGTGCTAGGTCTTTCCCTTTAGGTTTTACCCCAACAATGTTTTCATTAGTTTCGCTCACTCTCGAAATCAAGCATTTTACAGCAGGTTGGAGCAGCCTGTATCTCAGCACAGGAATAAGGTAGGGAAGAATTCTAAGGCTCATTTTGACTGCCTCCAGAAGTTAGATCAGATGGCAAATTGGATTTGGTGCTAGGTCTTTCCCTTTAGGTTTTACCCCAACAATGTTTTCATTAGTTTCGCTCACTCTCGAAATCAAGCATTTTACAGCAGGTTGGAGCAGCCTGTATCTCAGCACAGGAATAAGGTAGGGAAGAATTCTAAGGCTCATTTTGACTGCCTCCAGAAGTTAGATCAGATGGCAAATTGGATTTGGTGCTAGGTCTTTCCCTTTAGGTTTTACCCCAACAATGTTTTCATTAGTTTCGCTCACTCTCGAAATCAAGCATTTTACAGCAGGTTGGAGCAGCCTGTATCTCAGCACAGGAATAAGGTAGGGAAGAATTCTAAGGCTCATTTTGACTGCCTCCAGAAGTTAGATCAGATGGCAAATTGGATTTGGTGCTAGGTCTTTCCCTTTAGGTTTTACCCCAACAATGTTTTCATTAGTTTCGCTCACTCTCGAAATCAAGCATTTTACAGCAGGTTGGAGCAGCCTGTATCTCAGCACAGGAATAAGGTAGGGAAGAATTCTAAGGCTCATTTTGACTGCCTCCAGAAGTTAGATCAGATGGCAAATTGGATTTGGTGCTAGGTCTTTCCCTTTAGGTTTTACCCCAACAATGTTTTCATTAGTTTCGCTCACTCTCAAAATCAAGCATTTTACAGCAGGTTGGAGCAGCCTGTATCTCAGCACAGGAATAAGGTAGGGAAGAATTCAAAGGCTCATTTTGACTGCCTCCAGAAGTTAGATCAGATGGCAAATTGGATTTGGTGCTAGGTCTTTTCCCTTTAGGTTTTACCCCAACAATGTTTTCATTAGTTTCGCTCACTCTCGAAATCAAGCATTTTACAGCAGGTTGGAGCAGGCCTGTATCTCAGCACAGGAATAAGGTAGGGAAGAATTCTAAGGCTCATTTTGACTGCCTCCAGAAGTTAGATCAGATGGCAAATTGGATTTGGTGCTAGGTCTTTCCCTTTAGGTTTTACCCCAACAATGTTTTCATTAGTTTCGCTCACTCTCGAAATCAAGCATTTTACAGCAGGTTGGAGCAGCCTGTATCTCAGCACAGGAATAAGGTAGGGAAGAATTCTAAGGCTCATTTTGACTGCCTCCAGAAGTTAGATCAGATGGCAAATTGGATTTGGTGCTAGGTCTTTCCCTTTAGGTTTTACCCCAACAATGTTTTCATTAGTTTCGCTCACTCTCGAAATCAAGCATTTTACAGCAGGTTGGAGCAGCCTGTATCTCAGCACAGGAATAAGGTAGGGAAGAATTCTAAGGCTCATTTTGACTGCCTCCAGAAGTTAGATCAGATGGCAAATTGGATTTGGTGCTAGGTCTTTCCCTTTAGGTTTTACCCCAACAATGTTTTCATTAGTTTCGCTCACTCTCGAAATCAAGCATTTTACAGCAGGTTGGAGCAGCCTGTATCTCAGCACAGGAATAAGGTAGGGAAGAATTCTAAGGCTCATTTTGACTGCCTCCAGAAGTTAGATCAGATGGCAAATTGGATTTGGTGCTAGGTCTTTCCCTTTAGGTTTTACCCCAACAATGTTTTCATTAGTTTCGCTCACTCTCAAAATCAAGCATTTTACAGCAGGTTGGAGCAGCCTGTATCTCAGCACAGGAATAAGGTAGGGAAGAATTCAAAGGATCATTTTGACTGCCTCCAGAAGTTAGATCAGATGGCAAATTGGATTTGGTGCTAGGTCTTTCCCTTTAGGTTTTACCCCAACAATGTTTTCATTAGTTTCGCTCACTCTCGAAATCAAGCATTTTACAGCAGGTTGGAGCAGCCTGTATCTCAGCACAGGAATAAGGTAGGGAAGAATTCTAAGGCTCATTTTGACTGCCTCCAGAAGTTAGATCAGATGGCAAATTGGATTTGGTGCTAGGTCTTTCCCTTTAGGTTTTACCCCAACAATGTTTTCATTAGTTTCGCTCACTCTCGAAATCAAGCATTTTACAGCAGGTTGGAGCAGCCTGTATCTCAGCACAGGAATAAGGTAGGGAAGAATTCTAAGGATCATTTTGACTGCCTCCAGAAGTTAGATCAGATGGCAAATTGGATTTGGTGCTAGGTCTTTCCCTTTAGGTTTTACCCCAACAATGTTTTCATTAGTTTCGCTCACTCTCGAAATCAAGCATTTTACAGCAGGTTGGAGCAGCCTGTATCTCAGCACAGGAATAAGGTAGGGAAGAATTCTAAGGCTCATTTTGACTGCCTCCAGAAGTTAGATCAGATGGCAAATTGGATTTGGTGCTAGGTCTTTCCCTTTAGGTTTTACCCCAACAATGTTTTCATTAGTTTCGCTCACTCTCGAAATCAAGCATTTTACAGCAGGTTGGAGCAGCCTGTATCTCAGCACAGGAATAAGGTAGGGAAGAATTCTAAGGATCATTTTGACTGCCTCCAGAAGTTAGATCAGATGGCAAATTGGATTTGGTGCTAGGTCTTTCCCTTTAGGTTTTACCCCAACAATGTTTTCATTAGTTTCGCTCACTCTCAAAATCAAGCATTTTACAGCAGGTTGGAGCAGCCTGTATCTCAGCACAGGAATAAGGTAGGGAAGAATTCTAAGGATCATTTTGACTGCCTCCAGAAGTTAGATCAGATGGCAAATTGGATTTGGTGCTAGGTCTTTCCCTTTAGGTTTTACCCCAACAATGTTTTCATTAGTTTCGCTCACTCTCGAAATCAAGCATTTTACAGCAGGTTGGAGCAGCCTGTATCTCAGCACAGGAATAAGGTAGGGAAGAATTCTAAGGATCATTTTGACTGCCTCCAGAAGTTAGATCAGATGGCAAATTGGATTTGGTGCTAGGGTCTTTCCCTTTAGGTTTTACCCCAACAATGTTTTCATTAGTTTCGCTCACTCTCGAAATCA